>NW_024427107.1:51693282-51748281 GCF_017311325.1 Ursus maritimus | reverse complement strand
CCTGGTTTGGGGATCAAGGTAATATTGGCCTCATAGAATGAGTTTGGTAGCTTTCCTTCTGTTTCTATTTTTTGAAATAGCTTTAGGAGAATAGGTATTATTTCTTCTTTGAATGTTTGGTAGAATTCCCCAGGAAAACCATCCGGGCCTGGAGTTTTGTTATTTGGAAGGTTGTTTATCACTGATTCAATCCCTTCATAATTAATTGGCCTGTCTTAAAAAATCAATTTCTTCCTGCTTCAGTCTTGGTAGTTTATAGGTTTCTAGGAAAGCCTCCATCTCTTCCAGATTGCTTAATTTATTGGCATATAGCTGTTGATAAAAGTTTCTAATAATCCTTCCAATTTCATTGGTGTTAGGCGTGACCTTTCCTTTTTCATTCATAAGTTTATTAATTTGTGTCCTTTCTCTATTCTTTTGGATAAGTCTTGCCAGCGGTTTGTCAATTTTATTGATTCTCTCAAAGAACCAGCTTCTAGTCCTGTTGATCTGCTCTACTGTACTTCTGGTTTCTAATTCATTGATTTCTGCTCTAATCTTGGTCAACTGCTTCCTCGTGCGTGGATTAGGCCTGTCCCTCTGTTGCTGTTCCAGCTTCTTGAGGTGAGAATATCAAAACTGCATTTTAGATTTTTCTATTCTTTTGAGTGAGGCTTGGATGACTATGTATTTCCCCCTCAGGACTGTCTTTGCAGTATCCCATAGGTTTGGACCATTGTGTTTTCATTCTCATTGGTCTCCATAAATTGTTTAAATTGAATTTTGATTTCCTGGTTTATCGAGTCATTCCTGAGCAGGATGGTTCTTAGTCTCCAAGTGTTTGAGTTTCTTCCAAATTTTTCCTTGTGGTTGAGTTCCAGTTTCAGAGCGTTGTGGTCTGAGAATATGCAGGGGATAATTTCAGTCTTTTGGTATCGGTTGAGACCTGTTTTGTGTCCGAGAACATGGTCTATTCTTGAGAATGTTCCATGGGCATTAGAATAGAATGAGTATTCTTTGGTTCTGGGGTGTAGTGTTCTATATATATCTAAGAGGTCCAACTCGTCGAGTATGGCATTCAAAGCCTTTGATTCTTTGCTTAGTTTTTGCCAGGGTGTTCTGTCTATTTCTGATAGTGGAGTGTTGAGGTCCCCTACTATTAATGTATTTTTATTTATATGTCTCTTTATTCTGGTTAAGAGTTGGCTTGTGTATCTTGCTGCTCCCCTGTTGGGGGCATATATATTTATAATTGTCATATCCACTTGTTGAATACTTCCCTTAAGAATAATATAGTGCCCTTCTGCATCTCTAACTATAGTCTGTAGTTTAAAATCCAATTTATCTGATATGAGAATTGCTACCCCAGCTTTCTTTTGAGGTCCATTTGCGTGAAAGATGGTACTCCATCCCCTTACTCTCAGTCTGAATGCATCTTTGGGTTCGAAATGAGTCTCTTGTAGACAGCAAATGGATGGGTCATTTCTTTTTATCCAATCTGCAACCCTGTGGCGTTTTATGGGATGGTTCAAACCATTTACATTAAGACTGATTACTGAGAGATATGATTTTAATGTTGCCATGTTGCCAGTAAAGTCTTTGTTTGTATTGGCTGTGACTTTCTGTTCTGTATCACTCTTGGGGCCTTTTTACTTTTATAGAACCCCCCGTAATATCTCCTGTAGGGCTGGTTTCGTGGTTACGAAATTGGTTAGTGACTGGCGATTCTGAAATGTCTTTATTTCTCCATCAATTCTGAATGACAGCCTTGCTGGATAAAGGATCCTTGGCTGCATGTTTTTCTCTGAAAGAGCTTTAAAAATGCCCCCCAACTCTTTCTCTCATTCCAGGTCTGTGTAGACAGGTCTGACGTAATTCTGATACCTTCGCCTTGGTATGTGAGAAATTTCTTTGCCCTGGCTGCTTTCAATACTGTATCCTTGGATCTAATCTTTGCGAAATGCACTATGACGTGACGTGGCGTAGGTTTGTCGTGGTTGAGCTTGGGAGGGGTGCTCTCTGCCTCTTGGACAAGAATGTTTGTTTCCCTTGCTAGATTAGGGAAGTTTTCAGCTACAGTTTGTTCAAATATCTCTTCTAGACCTCTGTTTTTCTCCACCGCCTCGGGGATGCCGATGATTCTGACAATGGAACATTTCATTGAGGCAGTAATCTCCCGTAACCTACATTCCTGAGCATGGATTTTTTTGAGCCCAGATTCTATTTTAGCTTTCTTTTCTACTAACCCATCCTCCAATTCGCAGATTTGCTCTTCTGCCTCATTCACTCTGGCCGGCAGAGCCTCTAGTTTTGACTGCATTTGGCTCATCGAATTTTTAATTTCTGCCAAATTCGCTCTCATTTCCTCCCTTAGAGATTCTATATTCTCGTTAACATTTTCGTTAATACTTTTTTCAAGTCTACACATCATCTTGACCATTGTTACTCTGAATTCCATTTCTGATAATTTGGTTATATCCATATCCATTAGTTCTGTGGCAGAGGCCACAGACTCATTGTCTTTTCTTTGCTGGGGGGTACTTCTCCTTCTCGTCATTCTGATGAGGAGAGGTTGCGGGGTTGTCCAGAGCCCAAATTATTGACCGGGACCCAGGCCATGAGCCCTTGTTTTATAGGGATCTTAGGGATGTGGGCTTCTTGATTTTTCAGCCTGCCTTCTGGGGGAGGGGCCTGCCGCACCTATACTCAGGCAACCCTGTTTGGGTAGAGTCTCCGTGTCCCTTGCCAGGGGGGATGGGAATGGGCACACTGTGAGTCGGTATTTCCAGGCTTTTGTTCTCTGGCGGCTTTCCCTGGCAGTTTGCTGTGCCTCTTCTGAGAGTCAGAGCAGCAGTGGCCGAATCTCAGCCTCTGTCTCAGAACAGAGGGATCGCGGACCGTTCTCCACTGATGTTCTGGCCACTTTACTTCTGTTTCTGTTGGTCTGCTCAACGCTGCAGCGTCCTGGGATGTGCGCCCCACACTGGGGGTCCCAGCCCTCACTTTCAGGGCTGGTGCACCTCTGTCCTTTGTGTTTCTAATACCACCAGCCGCCAGCCGCCCCCGCGCACTCCCAGAGCTCCCGGTCTCAGTCTGGTTCCAGTGAGCGTGCCGGAGCTCCATTTCAGTCTGGTGGCGTGTGTTTCCTGGCTCATGGTCTCAGTCTGCTATCTCGCGGGTGCCGGTTCGTGATTCCGCCCGCTCCCCCGTGCAGGTGGCTACCGCTTCCCAGCGCCCGAACGGGGTGGCTCCCTCCCCCTTCTGTTTATCTTCCGATATCTGTGCACAGTTTCACGGCTCTCCGCTTCGTACCTCAATATTCAGCGCTGGAGATGTTCATTTGTAGAGATCCAGATGTATCTTCCTGCGTCTCAGGCTGATTCCGTGGATGTTCAGGCTGGTCTGGTACCTATCAAGCTCAATTTGGGACCAGCTGAAAAAGGGGTCCCCTACTCCTCCGCCATCTTAACTCCAACCAAGCATGTCCTTTCTTAATTTTACCCTGCTTCTGCTATCATATCATAGATGTAACCATTCTTTGGTCCTTGAAAAAGCATTGTGCAACTGTGGGCTTAGGCCTATGTCATTCTTCTAGACAAACCTTTACAACTTATGGTGACTTTTGGGGGCTCCCAAATCCTCATGCACATAAATTTTCATCTACTTTCTTTTCTAGGTGTCACATAATGTAGTTAAATAACCACTGAATGAAGAATAAGAGAAGTTTTAGACCTAGCTATATTTTCTGAATTTTCCAGAATTGTGTGGCTCCATCAGTAGCAGATATATGAAAATGCCTTGTAAATTATAAAGAAATCTGTATAATCCCTTCCACCATTTTTAGTTTTTCAGGGAACATTGAGTGATAATTCTGTTTAAGGAATAAACATTTTAATCTTTGTAATCAAAAGAATTTCAGCAGATTAATTTGATGGACCTAACTCCTAATTAAGATATTGTGATTTCAGAAAAGAAAAATACCATAAGGCCTTCGAACCAAGTTATACATTCTTCTTGTAACTAACTGTAGTGTTCATTATAGGCTGAATTGTGCCCCCCGACCCTAAATTTATATTTTGAAGCTCAACCTCCAGTAGCTCAGAATGTGACTTTATTTGGAGATAGGACCTTTAAAGAGGTAATTAAATTAAAATGGGTTTGCCCAGGTGGACTCTAAGCCAATATGACTGCTGTCCTTACAAGAACGGGAGGTTAGGACACAGACAGAAGACTATGTGCAAACAATAAGATCACAACATACAAGCCAAGGAGAGAGGGCTGAGTAGAAACAACCCTGCAAAGACCTTGTTCTTGGACTTATAGCCTCTAGAATTGTGAGAAAATAAATTTCTGTTGTTTAAGCCACCTTGTCTATGGCAATTTTTATGTGAGCCCTAGAAAACAAATCCACTGCTTTATTGTAAAAAAAAAAAAAAAAAAATGTCAGTCAGTGGCATATGTCCCAGGATAGCATGCATTCTTTCCTAGAAATTTCACTAATATCCAAAAGATCACTTCTTAGAAACAGAAAAAGTTGGTAATTTTACTGTTTTAATGTTGTAGTTCACATTATTCCTGATTGTGTTTATTTTAGTTTAAATTTTATTAATGGATAAGGTGGTAATGTTTTATACCTCTTGAATAAAACTGCTGTATAGTCAGTCGTGCCTTCAGTAGCATCATTGGGTATATGTGTGATTAGCTTTGTTTTTCTGTTTTACTAAATGAAATTTACTAAGCTAAAGGCTCAAATACAGCTAGTATACAAGTCATTCTCCTGACAAATGTATATGTATATATGTTTATATATATTTATATATAAATTTATATATACACACAATTTACATATGTATATAAGTTACATGTATCTATATGTACATAAGTTTATGTATATGTACATATACATATATAGTCAGTAAATTAGAAAGGTCTAGGTGGGAGATACAAACTTAGAAGTCACCAACTTTGAAAAATAATGTAGTTTCTCATGTATATTTAAAACAACTTGAATTTTTGAAACTTGTAGTTCTGGTATATTAGATTATTAATATTTAGGTTATTATTTATTCATAAATCAATAAAAATATTTTAAGAATCTGAATAATTTACTGATATAAATTTACTTGCTCCAATTTATGAATAATAGGAAAGAGGACAACTGTATATAACTAAATATAACAAATGTCAAATATTATCTCCCTGAATATTGAAATATAATCTTCCTGTATATTATGTGTCCCAGGGTATTTAATATACAGGGAGATTATATTTGACATAAATCATGTGGAGTAAAAAGAATATTATCTTGGCATATCCCTGTTAATGGAATGCCCTTATGAGATTTCTGGTTACTTTTTTCTTGGTTAAGAAAAATTGTAAAAGACTTGGAATGTCCCATATGAATCTGAGTTATTTCTGCCATTTGGGATAGTTTTGCAATGTGCTGGAATTGCTTGGTCTTCAAGCAAGTTCTTTGAACTGAAAGGAGATATTCTAGAATCCAGAAATCCTTTATTTTATTATGTACAAAAGTAAAACAGATATTAATTTATTTTTTAAATAATGAACAAAGATAAAATATGAATCTAAGAAAAGTAATAGTAATAAATGAACATAAGCTGTTTTCTGTTAACAGTTTATATTCTGACTTTCTCTTTTATTCCTCTTTGTGGGTTTGTGCTTTTTTCTAAGACCAACCCCTGCACTAGCTCACTAGATTTCATGCCCTTTTTTCAATTCAGGTTGTCATTCCAGTAATTCTTCCCTTTCCTGCTTTATCACTATTTCTCTTTCTCATGGATCATAAGCAATAAAACATGTTGTGGCTTTTCAAATCAGACTTTTATACACTTCTTTCCCCAGCTATCTCTTATCAAGAACACAAATGACATTCACCGTTCTAAATACACTGGTTCATTTTATTTTCTCATCTTACTTGCCTTTAGAACAACATTATAAACAGTGATTTCCAGGACACTCACTTTCTTGGTTTTCCTCCTACCCTGCTGGCCCCTTCTCAAACTCTTTTTGGATCTTCCATATCTCTTGACCTAGCAACATTAGAATGCCCCAAAGCTAGGCCTCTGATCATCTCTGTAATCTCATTCAGACACATAGCTTTAAATGTCATCTATCTGCTGGTGGCTTCTAAGTTTGTATCACCCCCCTATATCTCTCCTCTGACTTCAGATTCATATATCTAATTGCCTTCTTGACATCCTTAACTGGATGTCTAAAAAGCATTTCCATACTTAATATGGTTAAATTTGAACTCCTCGTATTCCATTCTTCAATCTCCATCCAAACCAGTGTCTCCGATAGTCTACCCTTCCTCAGTAATGGCGACTCTGTCCTTTCTGGTGTTCAGACCAAAAAAGCTTATAGTCTTTCTCTCATAACCCATGTCTAATCTGTCAGCAAATACTTTTGGCTTTGCCTTTGAAATATATTCAGAATTTAACTTCTTCTCACCACTTCCATCTCTCACCTGGGTTATTGGAACTGCCTTCTAATGTCCCTACATAACCCCTTGTTCTCTTATAGTCAATATAAAAGCCAGAATAGGCCTTTTAAAAGGGAAGTTAGAGTCTATCATTTCTTTTAAAATTAAGTTTTTAATTCTGGCATGGTTAACATACAGTGGTTATATTAGTTGCAGGTGTACAGTGTAGTGATTCATCAGTTCTGTACATTACTCAGTGCTCATCATGAGAAGTGTACTCTTTAATCCCCTTCACCTATTTCACCCATTTCCTCACCTCCCTCCCCTCTGCTAACCATCAGTTTGTTCTCTATAGTTAAGATTCTGTTGCTTGGTTTCTTCTGTTTCTTTCTCTCTCTCTCTGGATTTTTCCTTTGTTCATCTGTTTTGTTTCTTAAATTCCACATATGAGTGAAATCATGTGTTTGTCTTTCTCTGATTTATTTCACTTAACATTATACTCTCTAGCTCCATCCATTTTGTTGCAAGTGGCAAGATTTCATTCTTTTTTATGGCCGAGTAATATTCCATTGAATATATATACACACATATATACTTACATACATACACATACCCTATCTTCTTTATTCATCTATCGGAAGACACTTGGGCTGCTTCCATAATTTAGCTATTGTAAATAATGCTGCAATAAACATAGGGGTGCATGTATCCCGTTGAACTAGTGTTTTTGTATTTTGGGTGTAAATGTCCAGCAGTGCAATTACTGGAACATGCAGTAGTTCTGTTTTTAACTTTTTGAGGAACCCCATCTGTTTTCCAGAGTGGCTGCACCAGTTTGCATTCCCACCAACACTATATGAAGGTTCCTTTTTCTCTACATCCTCGCCAACATTTGTCATTTCTTATAGATCCTATCATTTCCTTACTCAAAAAACTTCCAACAGCTTCTGTCTTATTCTTAATATAAGGCCTTTCAGCAACCTGCTACTTCAGTAGCTTCCTATTCTTCTTTTCCCTATTAACTCCTCCTTTCCTCTGCTCCAGCCCCATTGACTTTCTTATTCTAGCCTCTTGTTCATGAAACATGCTAGAAATAGTACACCTCAAAGCTTTTCCCCTTGATTTTCTTTTTGTCTGAAAGACCACATCCCTGCATCCTCCCGCCTTCTCACCAGGTCCCTCTCCATCCCTCCCAACCGCCTCCCCTGCCTAAGTCATTGCATGACGTGTTCTTTCTCTTTCTGGTCTTTGCTCCAATGTCACCTTAGTGAAAGCTTCCTTGATGACTCTGTTTAGAATACTGTAACTCTCCCTCCACCCAACTCTTGGCAATTAGTATATCCCTTTCTGCTCTGATAATCTATAGCACTTCTCACTATCTCATATAGTGTGCAGTGCTTATTTAGTCTTATTTTCTCTGCTACCCTTCACTAGAATATGAGCCCCACAAAGAGGGATTGTTGTTTTGTTCACTGTTTTGTCTCCACAGCCTAGAACAATTCCTGGCATATAATTTTAATGAACATTTCAAAAATAAATTAATATATACTGATACACTGTTCTTTATTTTTAACTTACAGCTAGATTTTAAATAACCAAAGTCTACTTTTATTTTGATAAATCATAGCCAATTTACTTTGTATTTTTCTATTACCCATAACCTATTTATAGATTTTCTTTCTAATCATAGGATAATAGATTTTTAGAGCTAGGATGGACCTTTTAATGTGAAAAATCGCTTGGCCATCATGGACTATCTGTTGAACCTCTTTGGACCTTAGTTTCTTATCTGTAATTGAGTAAATCAAAGTCAATTTGTAAATCCAGCTCATCTTTTAAATCAATATCAATTTGTATATCACAATATTAGAAAGTTCATACTTAGTTTTTTTGTCCAATATACCAAAAGGTAGTCACTTTCACTAGAACAATTGAAATCATTTTCCATGAAGGAAAATTTCCTTCCAGTAATTTAAGAGGTATAGAGAAGGAGAATGAGGTAATTCAGGCTGGGTGCCTGTTTTGTTAGTAAAGTGGGAGGTGGGGTCTTCAACTGAAAATGGAGGGATAAAAATAAGAATGGGCATTTGGAAAAAACAGAAAAGATTTAGAATGATGACTGTTAACAGTAAGGTAGAAAATTTACTGAATTACTTTTGTTATAAATAACATTTTTTAAGATTTAAAGAAATGGTACATTTAAATACTTAAATAGTACTAAAAGAGCTTCATATTTTTTATTAACGATCTTCAAATTTATAACATATTTTAGGTATTAAAAAATAAAGATACTGAGCCTTTAATCTATGAAGTCTTTCATATGTTTTGATTCTTACAGCTTTGGGAAGAATTGCACTTTCTGGGCCTTGGAAACAATTGTAGTTTCTTGAAATTCTATTAAAAAATTCATCTGCCTATTCCCAGAATCTGAAATTATGAATATTTTTCTTTATTATTCTTTCATTTAGTCATTCATCCAATAGGAAATTTTTGAGAATCTCTTGCCTGTTGCATATTGTAGGGAATTGTAGGGAACAAACATGTATAAATATTGTTTTATGTCTTGTGCTAATAATTTGAGGATTCTTATCTGGAACTTCACATCCATGTGTTCTTAACAAGAGCCAAAAAGGATCCTTTCTTTAATCTTACTCTCAGTGTCCACTCACTCAGTCTTCAAAGAATACCAAATCTGCCTTCTAAATATTTCTATCAAATGTCTTCTCTTTTCCTTGTCCATTGCCACTACCAAGTTCATACCCTAACAATTTCTCAGTTTTAGTCTTACCTCTCCAGTCATTTCCACAGAGCAATTAGAACTGCCTTCTAAAATACAGATCTGATATTTCCCCAGTTAAAATCTCCACAAATTCTTTGTATTCCAACAATACTAAACTACTTGAATTTTCTCCCAAAGATAATATTATACATCAATTTTTACTGTTATTTTATCTGCAAGTTTACTATATTCACTTATTAATTCTAGTGACTTTTTGTAGACTAGGATTTCCTGTATTGAAGATCATGTCATCTATGAATAAAAAAAGTTTTACTACTTAATTTCTGATCTGGATTAATTGTATTTCTTTTTTCTTGTTTCATTTCACTGGCTGGAATCTCCAGGACAGCTTTAGAGTGATGAAGGGAATATCCTTGCCTTTCTCCTGATCTTAGAGAGAAAGCATTCAGTCTTTTAGCATTAAATATGATAGGTAACTCTAGATTTTTGTAAGTTTCCTTAATCAAGTTGAAGGAGTCCCCTTCTCTTCTTAGTTTGTTGAGCTTTTATCAAGAGTGGATGTTGCATTTTGTCAAATTATTTTTCTACAGCTATTGAAAAGATCATATTGGTTTTCTTTTTCATGCTGTTGATATTGTTAATTCTCATATCTTTATAATGTATATCTTAAATCTCTAAGAGGAACAATGATACAGATTTTGACCACAGGCCCCTTTTTTTCATCAGACACTTTTTAGAACTAATGATCTATGGAACATACTGGGAAATGCTAATATGCAAAATGTATAACATGGACGTATTCCTTTTTAAATGCCTAGGATTATTAATGAGGGGTAACCAAGATAATGTAGAGAAAGCATTTAGCTTAATGCCAAGCACATAATAAATGCTCAACACATATTCAAACATTAAAAGCTAATTCATATATTAATTTGGAGCATGAATTCTACATTTATTGTATGCTTACTCTTTCAATGTCACTGTTAATGCTATTATAAATATCATAAACATGAAAATTAAAATGACTTGCTTAAAACATGATTAAGTTACTATTGGTTTTTCTTACCCCATAAGCAAAATGTGTGTTCTGTCCAAATTCTAAAGAAGAGTTGTTATCACAGCCCAGATTCACCACATTTTAATATCACCCTCCAGAGAGAGGCCTGACGAAATGAAAAGGTGTTCCTCAGCACCACCTTGAATATTATTTCAAGTTATTTTACAGGTTGGAAATAGCTTTTGTGAAATGACTTCCACAAGAAAAGAGGCATACATGCCTGTTTTATAAACTAGCCTTGTTCATGAGGGTTAAGGAGATAGTTGATCCTTTCATGTTCTCATTTGCCTCATCATACGTTTGGAAAAGCTTCAACTGTGTGGGTAATCTTGGAGATCAATATCTGCGCTTTAACCATTACTTCTACCAAAAGAAATAAAAACATCTTTAAAAACTTTTGGAAAACAAGGATATAATTGTCGAACACACATGTGCACGCACACAGACATACACACACACAAAAGTAAATACAGCTTTACCTTATATTTTATTTTTTGACTTAGTCCCAAACTTGTTATTTGCACTAGTGTTATACAACCACAGATAATTTTATCGGTCAACCACAGGCTAAGTTTTCATTTGGCTTGTGTAAAGGGTTTGTTCTTTTTAGTATAAGAATTCTCAGGAAAGGAGAAGAACCAGACAATTGCAAGTGACACACCAAATATCTCTTTCCTGTTACAAGTTTTGCTTTAAAACTAAGTAACTACATGGCTCTGATGATTTACTGTCCCTGGGACAATAGTTTCCTGACATTTCAGAACAGCAGCTTATAATAATGCTTACATGTGGGTTTGATATTGCATGTTGTTAAAAGAATCAGTGGGTCTAGACTAGAGTTTATTTTTCAAGGATATGGTAATAATCTGCTATATTCCAAACAGAAGGGCATGTGTGCCTAACTCAGAACAAGAATAATTGAATACTAGGAAGGAGCCATACTGCCTATACGATTGGGAGTGGGGGAGTAAGTAGTGAAGAGGAGAAAAGATGCATCAGGCCTTCGTTGCTTAAGCAGCGCTAGGAATGCATAAATCAAAGATGTCTGGATCGATAAAAAGCTATGTACCTGGTATGACTCTTCCTTAAAGTAGTCATAAAGGCCAGGAGACTAGCCTTAAAATCAAGAAACCAAGGTTCAAGCCCCACCAATGCTATTTACCTTAGGTAAATTTACTAATTTCTCTGAGTTTTCTCATCTGTAAAATTCTCATCTCATCTTAATCAATCTTAACTCATAGTTTTGTAGTAAAAATAAAAGTAACATGCAAAATATAAACTACAGATAACTATAATATTACTATCTCTTGCTCAAATGCAAAAACTTAGAAATAATTGCTATGGTCATTTTTAAATAACACCAAAGAAAGAAAAAGAGGGTGGAGCACCTGGGTGGCTCAGATGGTTAAGTGTCTGCTCAGATCATGATCCCAGGGTCCTGGGATGGAGCCGGCCCGCCCAACTTGGGCTCCCTGCTCAGCAAGAAGTCTGCTTCTCCCTCTCTCTCTGTGCCCCTCCCTGCTGCTCATGCGCTCTCTCTCTCTCTCAAATAAATAAAATCTTAAAAAAAAAGAAAAAGGGCCAGATTGGGGTTTTTTGTTTTGTTTTGTTTTTAAAAATCCATGGTCTAAATGATTTTTCTGGGAAATATATATCAATATTTTCTGAGTTATGTAGTTGATGTAATGAATCTATAGCTTCTAACATTGTTTTTCCTCCCCGTGGTTATAAGCACTTAATAACCTAGCCCATTGGCATCTGGCCAGTCTCCCCAGAGCTTGAAAATAATTGTTAGTGGCTTGTGATGACTTCAGCTAATGCCTTAAAAAACATAAGAGGAAAGAATTGGAAGTTACAAATTGGAAACTTCTCAGTTGAGAAAATTACCTATTTTCTCATATATTTTAGTGCCGTCTTTGGTCTTTCATCCATTTTAACTACCTAGATGAATCAGGTCACATATGAGTTTTTCATAGAGATTAACAGTAAAGAACAACACTTTAACCTAATCATTAGATTAGTTGAGAAATTCTTTCAATTTTCTCATACCTAGTATATTTAATAAACGTCTTTATCTTTTATTTTTCTTCATAATTATAGTTTATTTGTTTTGGCTTCTTATTTGAATTCTACAAGAATCTCCTAAGATACATTCAGTACTCTTTAAAAACATTCTTCTCTATGGACATCTTAGCAACAAGTTTTTTGAGTTGCTTTAAATGTTAGCTTCCAAGTACCATTATATTGTATATTGTGCCTGATTTCATTTATGAATGTAAAATCCATAATTTGGTGTTCATCTGACTTCTAAGTAAATGCTTTTAAAGTGTTGCTGTGTTTTTTAAAGTACTGCCATCAGCATTTCTGTTGACCTCATGAAGCAATAACCCTTTTCAATGAATTAAGAACTCTTTAAGTGGTGTTCTTCTGAATTTACAAAATATTATCTTAAGAAGATCCTTCTTCAATCTCTTAAATCAGAGAACTATTTTTTAACTACCATGTTATTATATGCTGACAAACAAAAAGCCATATTTTCATTGCAGTCATGTGGTTTTTAAAATTTAATTAGTGAAATTTAAATGAGAGTACATGGCTTCTATTAATAATTTGGATAGCTCATCTAATCAGTGAGATATTCTTAGATGAATGTTTTTGTTTTTGTTTTATTATGCCTTCTTAAAATGGTTAATGGTTATAAGACACATGCCAAAGGTTTCATTCACATTAATGAATGTCTCAAGTAATTTCATTTTCTTTGGTAAATGTGGCCACTCTTCTCTCACTCTATGCAAGCTTTTAGTTTTTATTTCCTATTTCATAAACATCAGGATCATAGTTGATTTCACTATTCTTATATTTCTTCTTTCTTATCTATACTTTCATTCTCTACATAGAAAATACAACATAAAGAAAGGATATTTTACTCCTAACTTTCTCTAAATGAAGTCATTGGTCACAAATGTTAACTAATTTAATAAAAACAACATGAAATGATATATAAGAGGTGCTGCAGGTATTACACAGGCTTAAAATTTTTAAGTAAAAATTAATGTAGCCTGTAAATGGCAGAACTGCTACTCAAATCCAGCTCTTCAGACTCTTAGACCTACACTTGAATTCCCTCCTTGACCTCTAAAAAAGAACCTTTATTCTTATCACATATGTAATACATGTTCATTTGTAAACCTTAGAAATTAAAAGACAAAAAGAAGAAAATAACAGCAAATTATAACCACTGTTACCACCGTGGTATGCACCCTTCTTGCTCTACGTTGCCCAGTATGGTAGCCACCAGCCACATGTGGTATTTAAATTAAAATAAATAAGATAAAAACTCAGGGGGTGCCTGGGTGGTTCAGTCAGTTAAGCATCTGCCTTCTTCATCTTAGGTCGTGATCTGGGGTCCTAGGGTCCTGGGATCGAGCCCTGCATCAGCTCCCTGCTCAGCCAGGACCCTGCTTCTCCCTCTCTTTCTGCCCCTCCCCACCCCTGCTGCTCTCTCTTGTGCACACGTGCTCTATATCTCTTTTGCTCAAGTAAATACATAAAATCTTTAAAAAAAAGGGAGAGAGAGATAAAAATTCAGTTCCTCACTTGCTCTAGCTATACTTGCTCAACAGCCAGAAGTGGCGAGGGACAACTGTGTTAGCAAAGATATGGAATGTTTCTTTCATCATGGAAAATTTATCCAACAGTGCTGTAAATGTAGACTTTTCACGTACGTGCACCAAGGTGTGCATAAATATATAAATTCATTTTTTAAGTATAAGTGGATCATACTATGTGTAATATTTGTAATATTGAGTTTTTTCATTAAACACAGATAAACATTCTCCACGTTAACATATGTAATCTGCATAATTATTTTAAAGCATGAATTGTTCATTGTAGTTGTATATCATAATATATTTAATCAAGCTTTTCTTTTTCTACTTTCAGATGATTAGCCTCATTTTAATGTGATATGCAATGCTACAGTGAACATCCGTATATATGCAACTTTATACTTTTACCAAATTATTTCCTTAGGATGAATCACTAGAAGGTGATTTTTTTAGATGGAAAAGGTATGCACAACTTTAAGGAATTTACTATAAAGACTAACTTGACCTCCAGAAAAAAAAAATCTTCACTAGTAGTGTGAGAACTCACCTGTTATTCCCTACTGTTACCAACAGAGGTGTTAGTTTATTTGCTTTTTAAATTCATGAAGACTCCACTTACCTTATTTTTGGTTCATCATTCTCCTCCGAAGTTTTATATTTAAGAAGGAGGATGCCAGCTAAATAAATTGCATGATGAAAGAGTTTGAACTAAATCTGGAAAAAGTTAAAATGACTTTAAATTATATAATATATATAAAACCATATGAATTATATATGTCTATTTATATAAATTTTTATAAATTATATAAGTATAAAATATAAATGTAAAAGTATATTATATATATTTATATACATAAATCTTCACACATGTCAACATTTATAATTAGAAATAACTTTATTTTTACTTTAATAGGCTGTCATTATTTTCTGCAAAACATCTTAATTATGACAAATTTGCCACTACACAGACCATTTTGAAGCCACAATAATACATTCCAGGGTGTGTTATGCTGGGAAATTGCCATTCTGGGAAGAATGAAGTCACTTGGCCTTTAGATTGGTGCGTCAGAATATGCTCAAGGAAAGTAATACCTAATGAGAAGGCATGTATTACAATAGCCACTTAATTATAAATCATTAAGTTTTAGTTCCAGTAACACCTATTTATTCCATGAAATTTTTAAAGATTGTGTTCTCTAAATGAAGGATTTTACTAGTCATTAAATTTATTTTCCTTAAAGCACCAAAACTTAAAATATATACCATAAGCTATAAAACAGACCAGAAACAAATTTTTTCCTAATTGTGGTAAAATCTGACTGGTGGTTCTAATTCCCTTGCCTGGTGACTGATAATATCTGCTCTCTGAGCTCATACAGTCTCAGATTTTGTGTTTTATACCCATCCTATCACATGACCATAGGCAGTACTACTTCAGTACATTAGGTTAGTTCAAATTAGTTTGTCAAATGATCTAATCATCACTCGAAAGCCCTGAAGGAATGGAATGCAAGGCAAGTATAGGTTATAGAAATAGAGGCTAAGGGCCATAAAGGACAGAGCTCTATAGTAGGAGTGGGGTTACTGGGAGTGGGGGAAGTGAGGACTGGATTTAAAAAGACAAATTAATGTGTCTTTTTTTCCAGATTTTATTTATTTGAGAGAGAGAGAGAGCACAAACAGGGGGAGGGGTAGAGGGAGAAACAGACTCCCCACTGAGCAGGGAGCCAGATGCCAGGCTTGATCCCAGGACCCAGAGATCATGACCTGAGCCAAAGGCAGACGCTTAACCGACTGAGCACCCAGGTGCCCCCAAAGTAATGTTTTTACATTAAACTAGCCCATTTTGTGAGATTTAGGCTTCAAGTATAATCGATTGGTTGACATTTAGTTTGCAAAGTTTTGGGGAAAAGGTGAGATTTGGGGGAGCTTTGATCCAGAAAGGAAAGTGTATTTGGTAGGAAATAAGGTATGAAAAGGGAGAACATTCCAAGAATAGAGATTTAAAAAGTATGCTTTATAGGAGGCACCTGGCTCGCTTCAGCAGCATATATGTGCCTATATATATAGGCAGCACCTAACTGGCTCCATTGGTAGAGCATGTGATTCTTGATCTTACATGGGGTATAGAGATTACTTAAGAATAAAATCTTTAGGAAAAAAGTATGCTTTATACATTTGGGTTTGCAACATGGTCATTTGAAAAGGAAATGAATATTTATGTAGATAATCTATGTTTCCAACTATAATACCAAGTTGGTTAAGGGAAAGAAGTTTTTCATGAAGAAAGGCAAAAAGATAAAAATTCTATCAATGAAATTATTTAGATTACTGATATGTTAGCTCCTAAGACCAAAGATGAAATTCAGCACTTTACCAAATTAGAATTATGTTTTGGAGACTTACGTTACAGCTGAATCACTCTCGTTGAGGATTAGAAACTTAATCTCCAGAGTTGTCTTCTGACATATATCAATAGCAATTTGTTAGACGAATTATAAAGGATTCCAGAAACTGTAGTTATTGATTCAACATGTATTTTTAAAAGCCTCTATACAAGAAATGATTAGTAGCAATCTTACAAGGTAGAAGGTATACATTACCTTTTGGGGCACAGGTTTAAAATTTATCATTCCTTTGACTTATGGTTTATTTTATTGTTCTTGCTCCACTTGTGCTAATCTATTATCTAAGTATAGCCTATGAAGCAGCCCTGGAATGCTAAGTAATTTTTCCATGTGCACTTAATTAGTGTGATTTCTAGAAGTTCCCACAAGTGCATGTGATGTACTTTTAAATAAGCAATCTCTCAGAGGGAAAAAGTCATAGCAACATGCAATTGAGAATAATTGGAATATGATTTTGTGTTCTTATAGTAATGATGCCATAAGTATAAGATGAGGACATTAATATATGATTCAGAATATAAGAAGGGTATACTGTCCCTCCCAATAATAAATCACTTAGAGAAATTTTTAGTTTATAAAAGTTCATTTCTTGAGAACAGCATATAAATTCTCCTCTCAAGCTCTTTTTTTTTTTAAATTAAGTTACCAGTGTGCCTCTTAAAGTTTCTCTGGGTAGATAAACTTTACTTGTACTTGAAAATTCTACAATTCCATAATTTTATTTAAATATATTTCTAAGAAATTACCATTACAGATACTTCTGTTTCTTCAAAAGGAATTAGAAGTAATTGGGAAAATTTTAACCCTTCTTTATGTAGTTTACCAATTTTGGACTGGCAGTAAATTTCTTCACAATACTGAGTAATTCAAATAGACACCAAGAATAAAGGTGCAAGTACTTTGTGTGTTTTTGGGGTGGAGGGATTAGAAAAGGGATAACCTTAAAGAAAGTCTTCAGAGAGGAGATATGAGGCCCAAACAATTTTAAACAATGAATGAGAGGTTGCTATGCAGATAGCCATACAAACTAGTAAATACTGAGCTCTTCCCTGTGTTATTAGACCTGTTCTAAGTGCTATATATGTAGTAACTATTTTAATCCTCAGGATTCTAGAAGATGGGAAATATTACCTTCATCTTACAGATAAGACAACTAGGGCATCCAGCTCAAAGACTCTCAGCTTGTAGACTGAGAAGCCGAAAGTCAATCTGAGAAAGTCTGACCCTGAGTCTATTAGAGGTAGGGGGAATGGCCTTCAGTTTCTCCCTCCTCTAAGCCCATCCTGTGGAGAGTGGTTAAATTAATTAAAGCTCCTCATCTCTACCTCGCTTCACCCCTCTTTTATACTTTCCACAATTCTTCAATATTCTATGATAGTTGATGCTTTTCAATCTATTTTCTTTTAAAACTGTCCTGTATGGATAAACCAAAACTCTGTCAGTAGTTTAGGGAAAAAACATTTTCCTTTTCAAAAACCATTTAAAAAGCTCTTAGGAATCAAAAGGCTTCATGTTTTATAACTGCTGTCACTGAAAGAGGGAGAACGCTGATTCCATCTTTTCCTCTTACTCATGCTATAGCAACCCTAATCCTCCCTAAGACAATGGAGGCCTCCAGCTGAACAGAGAGTAGGGCACAAAGAGGAAGGTGGGAAAACAAAAGCATGTTTATAGAATTCAAAATATTTAAAAATAAAGGTAGTTTCAGATTATCATTAGTACTAAGATGAAAAAAAAAATCTGGGTGAGGAGGAGGAGAGCAAATGGAAAAAAGAAATTTTTGGAAGGTGGCCAAGGAAAGCCTCTGAGAGGGTGGTCTTTGCTCCTTGACCCAAGGTTGAGGATAAGCAAGCTCAAGGGAACAGCTGCAGGAAAAGCAGAGCAGTCCAGGAACAAGTGTAAAGGTCTGAAAAGAGCAAACCCTCCAAGGAAGGGAAAGAAAATCACAATAGCTAAGAGCAATGGAGAGATGATATGAGGAATTACAAAGAAATCATCAGACAGGGCATTTTAGACCTTGGTAAGGAAATTTGAACTTTATTCTAAAAGACATGGAAGCCACTGAAGAAATTTAACCAGGAAAGAGGCACAACCTTTCACATTTTAAAAATATAACTATGGGGCAACTGGCTGGCTCGGTGGGTAGAGCATGTGACTCTTGATCTCAGGAGCATGAGTTCAAGCCCTACATTGGGCATGGAGCCTACTTAATAAGCAAACAAACATATAAATAAATAAAACAGATTCTAAAATGGACATGTGCCAGCTAAGTGGAGATACAAAAGATGGCGTTTAGGTGAGTGGTCTATGCTGGAAATGTTATGTAGAGCCCTAGGAGTGGGTAAAATTGCCTAAGGATAGAGTCTAGACAGAGAAAAGAAGACATCCAAGACCAATTCCTGAAGCTATCTAAACTCAGGTGCTTGAGTAGAGAAGGAGAGGCTCGAGAGGTCCAAGTAAAATTTAGACCCTCTCTGGCCAGCCAAAACTGAGTTGTTATAAAGCATGAAGTGTTGATAACTTTTGACCTTTCATGTTCATCCAGTCTATTATCATGAAATGTGACTGTGAGTACAAGATTTTAATTTTAGTTTGTGGTTTTCCCTTGTAAAAAGCTGAACGAATATGGATTGGATTGAATTAATGGTATTAGCAACTAAATTTTGGCCAGTACAAATCAGTATATATTAAGCAATGTACTTATTAAAGAAGCAGGGATACAGCATATATTCAGTGCCTTTTTAAATCTCCAAATCTTAAAAATGATTATTCTCACATTAAAGGCATCCATTATCTCATGATGAAGTTAATAAGTGTTCAGTTGGGGTGCCTGGGTGGCTCAGTTAAGCGTCTGCCTTCGGCTTGGGTCATAATCCCAGGGTCCTGGATCAAGTCCAGAATCGGGCTCCCTGCTCAGCGGGGAGTCTGCTTCTCCCTCTTCTCCCTGCTCCTGCTCTCTCTCACTATCTCTGTCTCTCTCTCTCCAGTAAATAAAATCTTTTAAAAAAAATAAGAGTTCAATTATCCTTGGTATTATATAATAATATTTTTTTATCTTAGGAAAAGATATAAACTATCTGCTATTCAACCATAGGCTTTCTAGAAAGATGCTGTATATTGTCTGGTTGTCCAGTTAGCCCAGTCCACATGAACTTTAACTGACATTTTTTCCCTCAAGCTAAATTTTATTACTTTCAAAACATTTATTATTTTAAAGTTAGACCTACTGTGGGGTAAACTGTACCATAGAAAACACAAGGACACGAACGCAAGAGTAGTTTCATTTGATGCATAAATATCATCATAGAAAAAGCAACATATTTATCCTGTCTCATTTTTCTAATTTCAGTATCAAATTAAGCTGGATAAAAAGTTCCAAATTTTCTTCAGGCAAAATTTTTTTGTTTTCTTAAGCAGCAGTTTTCACTTAATACAAAATATCTCTGTGGCAAATGCCCAGATTTTATACTAACACAATGTAATTTTCCAGAAGAAATATCAAATCCTATTGCTGGCCCTTTAATATGAATTGATTAGACGCAGTGTCAGAGTTCTATTAAGAACATCTGAAATGAAGAATGCCTAGAAAAGTGGGTACATCAGTGGTAACATTAATATTTTGTTTCAAGAGAGGGAACTGATTTTTGCTAAAGTTGCACATTTCTCTGGGCTTGAATGGACTGGGTAGAATTGCAGACTGAGTGATGAAGTACAAACACTTGCATTCAAATTCTTTGTTATTTTACACATGTATACGTGACTGTCAAGGGAGTTTCTGGTTCCTTGTGATATTCATTAGCGTTGGGGTCTCTTAAATCATCCAGCTGTAACATAGAGCAATAGATGTGTGCATCCAATTCCAACACCTCCAGGTCATCCTACATGTCATGGGTCAATTTGTCAAAGTTCTCTGAGGCTTTTGGACCTGAAGTTTTGTCTTCTTCAGTGCTGAAGTAACAACCATATTGTTTTTACTGCTCCTGATTACATTTTAATTTTATACTGGAAGATTCTTTCTCCTTTTTGTGTAAAATTTTCCAAGACTGGATCATATATGTAAAATAACCAATGGTATTTACCTTTTAAATCATAAGCTAAATTAAATGACAACCATTTTCACCATAAGTTGACCTTGAATCTGATTTCTAGCCACAATGGCCACCATTTAAAATTTAACATACACTCACCTACAGCTTAGAGTTAATTTTTCTTTATCTCTTCTCTTACTCATCAGGGTCACAGATGAAAAAATTGGTTTTGTATTTTTTAGACATGAAACATTAGGGCACTTTAAAACACATATCTGCCAAATGCTGCACTGCCTCTTTTCTTTCTTTTTTCCCCCGGTGAAATTCCTTATATTCACTTTATCTTCTATGCAGGTTGCTATGGTATTTTCTATGAGGCTAGCTTGATTATTTAATATCAATATTTATTAAGCAGCTTCTACGTGCCAAACATGCACTAGGCCCTGGGGATTGTACCAAGAGTTGTAAACAAGTTAGACTGACTTCCTCTTGCTATGGAGCTTGTGAATTTAGGTAGAAAATGACAGATGGTTAATTATATTCTAGGATGTAAGTGCTCCAATGGCGGAAGCACAGGTTCTAGCAGAACACATGGAGAGACTTTCCTCTAAACAGTCACATCTCTTTCCTGTGGGATTATATTCTCCCTGTATAATTCCACTTTATTTTTCAGGAACTTTCAGTAGCTCCATTACTTGCTATGTACCCATTTGTTTTCTGCAGTAACTTTGCTTTTATACATAATTTTACTCTCGTTATACCCAAAAGTAGCATGTCAGTCTTTTAAAAGACCCTTCTCCTATAAGCATACTGGGCTTTTCTGTGTGCAGATTCATTAATGTGGAATACATTTCCTCTTCCTCTGCACCATCTACCAAGTGATTTGATGCTGTATCATTTTTCAAATGTCTTCATAAGAAGCTGGTGCTTGTAAAAGTTTTTCCTTGGACTCTGAGCAGGCTTTTCTAAAATGCCATGAGATACCAGGGTTCCAGAGGTGAGCATATAGATCACGCTCACCAAGGAATCACTACATTCTGAACGATGGTGTTCCTTATTATTCACCTCAGTATATTCCCATTTATGGCCCAGTAAGCAGAGACACAATACTCATGTTTATCCTTACGACTTCATTATCCCAGGGAGAAATGAATAGGTATTTCAGGTTGTATAACAATCCTTTGAGATAACATTTGATACAGGTTCCAGACTATTTTGCTAATGACATCATTTTTAAACAGCTAGCAAGTGGCAGAGGGAAGCCAGGCTGTGAGTCCAGGTCCCTGGGTTCTTTTACATTATACCACACTACCTCCCTACATTTAGCAGTCTCAGATTTGTCCAGGTCCTGAGACTACTGCAACCAAGCCTTACAAGTGTTAAGTCCCCCTCCCCCCAATGGTTGGGATATTTAATTAGTATTTTACCTACTTGAAGTCAGAGTACCTCAAATGCAACCTTGGATACTTGTATTATGACTGAGTTGTGGTAAATTCTTAACTTGCATCATGGATTTTAACAAATGACCTAGCTTGCCAATCCCCCTTCTTCCTTGTGCCTCCCTTTCATTCCTACTCCCTTGGAACCACTTACCTGACTGTAACAACACAAATAATCATTATAACAACACATGCATGTCACCAGCCACCATCCCCCACCTTCCATATAAGACTCACTGAATACCACTGATTTATAACCATGTCCAAGTTGCCATGCTCAGTCTGAATTTTTATTCTTGTTACCCTTCCTTGGCACCTGTCCTACAGCTAACCCTAGCACCATCTGCATTATCCTGGTCTTGCTCTCTCTTTTTCCCTGGCCTGCTAATCAAAGAATAAAACAACTATTGCCAAGCTTATCTAGGTTTTAACTAGAAGTGAAAAAGAAAATGTATATATTATTTCAGACTGTATTTTTTTGCTTAGGTTTTTCTTATTTAGTTGTTTTTACTTTTTTACTTTTGAATAGATCCCCCCTTCACATTTCTACCAAATTTGTGTTTCTGAAGGTTAACTTCCATTTATCATGCATATGACATTTTTAGAGTCTCCTATGACCTAAATGTTCCTAGTCTGATCAGCAGAGTCCATTACAATTTGATTATAACTTAATATATCTCGGTTAGATGGCGATATTCCCTACCCTCTCCCATCCCAGCCAACCTCAAAGCCTTTTCTCATTTCAGTGAATTTACTATGAATGCCCTTTCTTTTTCTTTTTTTAATTATATGGACTTTTTTACTGACTTTTTTTTTTTTTATTATATTATGTTAGTCACCATACAGTACATCCCCGGTTTCCGATGTAAAGTTCGATGATTCGTTAGTTGCGTATAACACCCAGTGCACCATGCAATACATGCCCTCCTTACTACCCATCACCGGTCTATCCCATTCCCCCACCCCTCTCCCCTCTGAGGCCCTCAGTTTGTTTCTCATACAATTGAGCTACCCTATGACCCAGCCATTGCACTACTGGGTATTTACCCCAAAGATACAGACGTAGTGAAGAGAAGGGCCATATGCACCCCAATGTTCATAGCAGCATTGTCCACAGTAGCCAAAGCGTGGAAGGAACGAAGATGCCCTTCAACAGATGACTGGATTAAGAAGTTGTGGTCCATATATACAATGGAATATTACTCAGCTATCAGGAAAAACGATTTCTCAACATTTGCTGCAACGTGGACGGCACTGGAGGAGAGAATGCTAAGTGAAATAAGTCAAGCAGAGAAAGACAATTATCATATGGACTATGAATGCCCTTTCTTGTTCCCTCCCGTGCTTGTCTATGTTCACCCATCATTTAAAGTCCCAATTTTATCTACACTCAGAAGTCCCCTTCTCTATGATGAGCACACACTAATCTCCCAATATAGAATTCATTATCTGTGCTACTTATTAAAACATATAGCTTCCTAAAACATGAACTGGACCAAATGATTTTCCAAGATAATTTATTTATTTGGCCAGAGGGTCAGGAGGGACAGAGGAGAGAGAGAGAATCTTAAGCAGGTTCCATGCCCAGTGCAGAGCCTGATGTAGGGCTTGACCTCAAGACCCTGAAATCATAACCTGAGCCGAAATCAAGAGTCAGACACTTAACTAATTGAGCCACCCAGGTGCCCCAGCTTTCCAGTGACTTTAAATCAAAATCTGATCTCCATGCCATTGGCTTCAGGACCAGGTCTGTTTAGGCCCCTGTCCCCTCTTCCTTGTCAAACCCTAATTGATTAGTTCTTTCATTGAGAGGTGAAATGGGGATTCAGAACTCCAAGAGAAAGAAATCGGCCAAAAGATTTTTACCAAAATTCCTTTTGTTATTTTTACCTAACAATATTGAGTAATAAAAATTTACCCACATAGTTCCTCAGACCTTAGCTGGTAAGATTTCTTTATTTCAGAGGTCAGGACAGTTGGAACTGCTGTTCCTAATGTCATTCCTCCACCATAGATATGATCAGATTCATCCAAGGTTAAAGTCTATGAACATGTCAGTAATTTCTTCCAAAGGTGGCAAGGAGTACAGCGTTATCCATTCTTTTACAACCCAGATGAATGATAATGATGATATCCAATTACCATGTTTCTTATGTGCAACACTGGGGGTAGGCTTTCACCATTTCCTAACTTAATAAAAACATAAATCAGCAAGGATATATACTTTTTTAAAATAGAGATTGGAATTTAAGAACTTTACAAAACAGCACATACTTAATTTTTCTTCCTCTATTGTAACTTTATAAACGATCTCTTAAAACACAATGGTTGGATCTTGTGCTACTTGTACTACTATGTTCTAAGAAGCCAAGTCAGTTTTCCAATCTCATAACTTCCCAAGTTAAGAAGGAAATGTAATATGGAAAATACTCAGAAGTCTCCATCTGCAAGCACCATGGGTCTTTTGCCTCATCTCATGTCTCTGGCTGCTTCCTGTGCCTAACCACACTGGCTTCCTTTCTGTTGTTCAAGAAGGTCCAAGATATTTCCTTCCTCAGATCTCTACATCCCTGATCAGAACACATTTCCTTTCATCTCTTTTCATGGTTAATTCTTCTCTCCTTTTTGGTGTGTCCCCTTCTCAAATAAACCTTCACTGACTGCCTAATCTTAAAAAGGTTTTTTCTTTAATCTCTGTTTTGGCAACCTGATAATTTCTTTTATAGAACTTTTCACAACTTTTAATGATTCTATTTATTCACTTACTTTTTAAAAAAAATTCTTTCCTACTATAGACTTCATGAAAGCTGATCATGTCTGTTTTATTAACTAATGGGTACCCAGTGCCTAGTATAGTGCCTGGCCCAGAGTTCACAACTAATAAATTCTTGTTAAAGGAATATATCCCATTTTTCATTTTTAATTACAATAATTACTTTTATGTGCCTAAGCCTTAATTCCTCAATTACAGTGTAATACCTTTAAAGAAACAGATCTTAAACCTCTTAATCAGGGGTTATAAATATTTGTTGAATGATATGACTTATTTATTTGTTTGTTTATCAGAATTGCAGTCCTTCATATTGTTTTAAAACAGTATTTCATTACAGTGTTGGCTGATATCTTTTGAGAACTTCTTAAAAATTAAGTGTAACTGGTAGGGGGGTTTAGATGTTTCAGAACTAAGAGCTCACACAATCTGGGGGGACTTGTTGAAAGAAAAATAATAAATACGAATTAAGCACTGGTCCTTAGTAGGGACCTGTATGCGTGAAGGGAGTCTAAAACCCAAGCTTCATTTAATTCCACAATAAATCTGCCTCTATTAATGGGACTGAAATCTTGATCGCAACATGTTTCTTTTTGCACTTACGTCCAACATTTGCAAGACATAGTATTTGAGCCACATTCATCTCACAGATTATTCTGTCTGACCCTTGATGCAGCCTCACCCTTTCTCCACACTCCCATTGCTCCTGTTTACTATGTTCAACTAAATGCCAATTGGCTATCAGTATAGGAAGCCAACCTCACCACAACAGCTGTTAATACACTGATACCAAGCTAATGAGGTCAGTAGCTATGTTGGCATTGCTCTAGCTTCACATTAGCCTAAAAATCTTATTCTTCCTCTCTTTCTAAAATTTTCCCCCAAGTCTCAAGTTTTCTATTTTTTCTTCTTTAACTGTCATTTTACATCATGAATTGGCATCTATCTTATTGGCAACAGAAACTATTTTTTTCTGTTAATTTTTTGGATTTTTAAAGAGCAGGGGTAAGACAGACAGATGTGCAGCAATCACTACACTGTTCACGTGACTCCAGCTACTCTGTTTCTATACTCAAAGGCAGTTTGTTTTACTGATGAGGCAATAAAGTTAAGGGAAAAATGGAAATATACTAAATATGTCACTAAGAATTAGAGTTTCTCAAATAAAATTTCCTTGCAGCAGCAGCAGCAGCAGGGCAGCCTTCTGCCCTGCTGTCCATATTTTAGGACAGTGGATTATTGGCTTTCATAGTGAGCTGGAGTTCAGTGGGTCTGGACATGATTGGCCAGCTGTGAGGCGATATTTAGGTTAAAAGATCTGTCAGAGATTGGGACTGCTGAAACATAGGTTAAAAAAGTGTCTTGAGGGGTATTCACTTATAGAAAGCATATTTATCCCATATGAATACCTTCCTACTCTGGAAAAATCCAGAGTTTTAACCTCTAAGGCAGCAGTCGAAGCAGAGAGTAATGGAAGTAATGCAAACAAAAGGGAGAAGGGAGGACCGTGACTGGGATACTCAAAGGATTGTGACTTTTTTTTTTTTTTTTTTTTTTTTTTTTTTTTTGAGACGAGTCCCCAGTGAGAAACCACATAGTGAACTCTGGAAATATTTTCTTTCAGTCAGTACCTACATGCCAGGTACTGTGCTTGACAATAGGTGTGTAGCAAAGACTAGAAAAGGAACATAGAGTGTAGTAGGAGATAAACACACATAAAACAATGTGTGCTATATTAGGGGGTTATATAAGGTAGTGGGCACATAAAGGAATAATAACTGTATTGGGGACCAGGGAAGACATCACAGAAGAGAAGCTGTAACTGGCAGACACCTAACTGAATTTGCGCAAAAGCGGAGCGCAAGACAATGATTTGGGTGTGATCCTAGGAAGCACTGTGACGAAGTGAGACAGTGAAGGGAGTAAAGTCAATGAATGGTGCAGGAATGAGTGGACTGCCACTGTGGGCAAGTGGGGCTCCATCTTACTGGTGACTGTCTGGGAAACTGTGGAATATGCCTTGAAAATGTTCCATCAATCAGGGGAAGCAGGGGTATTTGCCCATCACCCTTTGTCTTCATTAGTTGAAGATTTCTCCTGATAGAGCAAGCTCCCATAGTCAGAGAACACTCTCAAGTAGAGGGAAATAGGAAGCCATGGGTGTGTGAGGAAACTGCAGGAGTCCTTCAGAGTATGCCCATGGAGTATGGTTTAGGCACCAACAGTGTCTGCTAGAACCGCCTACTCAGCAGCTATTCTCACTTTTATTCCTGGTTAATAGAATTCTAATTTTGTTCAGGTATTTGAAAATATAGTAACCAATGGACCCCTCTCCAGCTCCAGAGAGTGAATGTTGATCAGTGTAAACCAGTCATAATTATTCCATTTTTCTTGTCAGTGATGTTTTTAAGCATGAAACACTGGCCAGTAAGATGTAATGAGATGTTTGCTGGTAGCCTTCTGGGAAATTTTCTCTCAACTTTAGAAGGGGACAGGGGCAGGGATTTATCTTTTCTGCTGCTTGATATAGATTTGTAAGGATACAATGCTTAAAGCTTGTAGCAGCCATCTGGCAGCCATGATAAAAAAAAAAATAATAATAAGCCTAACAACAAGATCCAACACGTTAAGGGATGGCAGAAAGGAAAGAAGGAAAATAATTTCAGGTCCTTGACAAGTTCTTTGAGCTGCTGAATTCATAACTTTGGGCCAAACTGCTTCTGGACTTCTTGAAAACTAAAGTAATAAGTTTGCAATAATAATAATAAGGAGGAGGAGGAGGAGGAAGAGAGTTTACTGACTGAATGAGGGGCATATAGAGAGGAAGAGGTTGAGGCTGACTTGCTAAACTGGTTGAATATGAATGGTAGATGATGGCTCATCAGCTGTTTACCTGTTCTTGCAACAAACTTAATTAAATGTCTTCTACATGAATAGATATAATAAAAATATTTGCCTGACCTTAAATACTTATTGTTTCCTGGAACCACCACTTCCCCATTTATAGAGTTGTAACAAGACAGTATGGCTTCCTGGATCACAGTAGGCTTATTGAATGGTGCTTTCAGAACTCATTGTTGAGTTACATTCTCCACTTCCAGCCTCCACTACAATCCTGGCTTCTTTTCTTTCCATGCTAAGTAGCACAGTAGAGGTCTCAGCATTATTTGCTCCAATCTTTGCCCTGTAGAAACAAGCGTACATTTGGAGCAGGATATGAAGTCTCCAAGAAGGGAGTAAAATGTCACCATGTTTTTAAAGACTAGACTTTCTGAAGATAAGGTGTACAAGTTTTAGGCTGCAAAGGACTGGGACTCTAAACTCATGATATTTTGAGGACAAGTCTTTTCTAGCAGAGAAATAAACTTAAATATTGGGAAGAAAGCCTATAGAGGGTGGAGGAATTTCTTGGGAGAGGAGTGGACAACAAGACATAAAACAGGAATCTTGGGATTTACATACCAGGGCCCCATCCCCCACAATTATCTATAGGGGGAAGAAAAAAAAATGCCTGGACCTACAGAACAGCAGAACCACTGTGAGGGGCACAGCTGTACTGCTAAGAAGCCATGTTAACCCCCAGAAAACCTAGGTTAGACTAGAACCTTACCTGGAAAGGCTGCCCATCCAATAGGTTCACATTTGCTTATCTTCCTAACATTTGGGATGAATAATACATATTTTTAAATAGCCATCTAGAAAACTTTGATCTTTATTCTTATCCTTGATAAATTTTTCAACTTCTGATAATTTTCTTCCTTAAAGTCAAGGCAGTCAGAAAATACAGAGTGTACATGTGAGATAATTATGGATAAGAGGAGAAAGAACTGTTTTTTTAATTTATTCATTCAAAAAGCATTTATTAATACCAGCTATGTGCCTGGCATTAGTTTAAGTGCTGGGAATACTAGCATGAACAAGACAGCCTTTATGAAGCTTATACTCTAGTGGAAGAAGCAGACAATGAACAAGTAAGCAAATAACATAATTTCAGAATGTGATATGTGCTAGAAATGAAAAACAGGGTGATGTTTTAAAGAGAAACTGGGGAGGGAGGGCAACACAGAGTGGAGGAACTATTTTAGATAGAGTGGTCAAGGAAGATTCTTAAAAGAGATAAAATCTCCAGCCTTGGTAAGACCTAGGGAGGAGTGGTAAGCACTGAGACTAGAGATTATGCATTAGAAGGTGTTTGGACTTTATTGTAAAACACAGCAATGGTAAGACCTAGGGAGGAGTGGTAAGCACTGAGACTAGAGATTATGCATTAGAAGGTGTTTGGACTTTATTGTAAAACACAGCAAAATGTAAGTGAAGAATTTTAGATAGGGGAGTGATGTGATTTTATTTACATTTTTTAAAAATTTATATAGGAACAAAAGTAGAAGCAAAAGAATATCTTTACTGGCTGGCTCAGTTAAGCATGCGACTCTTGATTTTGACTCAGGTCATGATCTCCAGGTTGTGAAATGGAGCCCTGCACTCAGTGCAGAGTCTGCTCCAGATTTTCTCTCTCCCCCTCCCTGCACTCACTCTTTCGCAAATAAGTAAATAAATAAAATCTTTAAAAAGATATTGTTGGGATGCTGTTGCAGTAGTCTGAGTATCCAGTGGGTCTTAAGTTAATTAGTTAAATGGAAATAATTGAGAGCTGTTAGAAAATACCAGAAAAGGTTATTCCTTCATCTTAATGAGGTAGGCTTTAGCTCAAGTAAAACTTCAAAATTGCATGTATGGTAAAAAAGGTAATAATTCCTGCTAATGCTAATTCTATTCAACAACAACAAAAAAAAAAAATCCAAAACCATGAGGATAGAAAAAGAAGGAATAAAACTCATTTTATAAAGATGATATGATTGCTTAATAGAAAGTCCAAGAACCCTATAAACAAACTATCTGATGAAAAGAAAACAAAACAAAGCAGCAAGGTGGCTGGATTCAAGATCAATTAATAAAAATTGGTTGGGAATTCTATTACCTACTGAAAAATAGTAGAAATAAGTTATAGTAATTTTTAAAAATACTTTTAGTATGTATTAACTTTTATAAAGAATCTAGGAATTCAGTTTTTTCAGTAGAATTTTTTCAGGAATTCAGTAGAATTTTGTTCTACTGGTCTATTTGTCTGTTTCTATGTCAGTATCACAGTCCTAATTACTGTAACTTTAAAATCAATTTTGATTCTTTGTAGGGAAAGTCTCTTCTTTCCTTCCTCCTATCACTCCTCCTTTACAATTATCTTATTCTTTACTTTTGCTCTTCTACATGAATTACCTTCTTAACTTTTTGAAACAAACAAGCAGGCAAATAAACATAGCCTGTTGGGATTTTGATCAGAATTATAATGGATGTTCAAGGTCCATCTGGGGAGAATGG
The DNA here is from genome assembly GCF_017311325.1 of Ursus maritimus. Classification (NCBI taxonomy): domain Eukaryota; kingdom Metazoa; phylum Chordata; class Mammalia; order Carnivora; family Ursidae; genus Ursus; species Ursus maritimus. Next base: position 51,718,434 of record NW_024427107.1, on the reverse strand, counting down.
AAATATTTACAAAAGAGAGTCTTCTTATTCATGAACATGGCATAGTCTCCATTTGTATAGAAAATTGTCAATAAAGTTCTGCAATAAAGTTCTGTAATTAGGACTGTGATACTGACATAGAAACAGACAAATAGACCAGTAGAACAAAATTGATAGCCCCCAAACTCTATATATTCATCAGTGGCATTATAAACTTGGGGGGGGGAAATGGACTATTCAATAAATTGTGCTGGGAAAATGGATGTTCATATTGAAAAATAAAATATGATTAGGTTCTTATGCACAAAGATAAATTTCAATTTGGCTAAAAACCTAATTGTGAAAAGTAAAACTTAGAAGAAAGTACATAAGAATATTTTATGACTTAGGTTTAAATAAGGATTTCTTATGCAAGACTCAAAAAACACAAATCTGGAGAATATACTGACAAATTTGATATTAAAATGGAAATTTACTATAAATAAAGGCACCAAAGTGAAAGATGAGCCAAAGACTGGGATATTTTCAATGCATATAATCAACAAGAGATTTGGTATCTGGAATATGTAAAGAATCCCTCCAAATCACTGAGAAAAATAAAAAACAACAATAAAAAAATGAGCAAAGAAGACCACCAACTAAATCTCAGGTAACTTGAAAATCCAATAAATTTATGAAAAGAGGTTTGATCTCACTAGTAAACAAGGAAATGCAAATTAAAACAATAATGACATTTCTCCAAAGAAGATATACAATGCCCAACAGACACAGAAAAATGCTCAACATCACTCAACATCAGGGAAATACAAATCAAAACCACAATGAGATACCACCTCACACCAGTCACAATGGCTAAAATTAACAAGTCAGGAAACAGCAACTGTTGGCGAGGTTGCAGAGAAAGGGGAACCCTCTTACACTGTTGGTGGAAATGCAAGCTGGTACACCCACTCTGGAAAACATATGGAGGCTCCTCAAGAAGTTAAACATAGAGCTACCTTACGACCCAGCAATTGCACTACTAGGTATTTACCCAAAAGATACAAACGTTGTGATCTGAAGGGGCACCTGCACCCCAATGTTTATAGCAGCAGTGTCCACAATAACCAAACTATGGAAAGAACTGAGCTGTCCATCGACAGATAAATGGATAAAGAAGATGTGAGATACACACACACACACACACACACACACACACACACACGATGGAATATTATTCGGCCATCAAAAAGGATGAAATCTTACCATTTACAATGGCATGGGTAGAACTGGAAGGTATTATGCTAAGCAAAACAAGTCAGAGAAAGACAATTATCATATGGTTTCACTCATATGTGGAATTTAAGGAACAAAACAGGATCATGGGGGAAGGGAGGGAAAAATAAAACAAGACGAAATCAGAGGGGGAGACAAACCATAAGAGACTCTTAACTATAAGAAACAAACTGAGGGTTGCTGGAGGGGAGGTGGGTGGGCGGATGGGGTAACTGGGTGATGGGACTTAAGGAGGGCATGTGATGTAAAGAGCAGTGGGTGTTGTATGCAAAGGATGAGTAACTGAACTCTACATCTGAAACTAATGATATACTGTATGTTAACTAATTGAATTTAAATAAAATAAATTTAAAAACAATAATAAAATACCATTCACTGCCATTAAATTGGCAAAAAAATTGTAAAAGTGACAAGTATTTGTGAGGAAGAAGAGAACTCTCATATGCTGTTGATAGGGGGGTAAATTATGTAATGTTGGAGAGAAATTTGGCAATATCTGAGAAAATTGAGGATAATTAAGGCCCAGCAATTCCTTGCTAGGTATATCTTAAAGAAACTCTGGTACATGTGGACAAGGAATTGTGCACGAGAATGTTCCAAGTAGCATTGTCTAAATAGTGAAAAATTGCAAATGTCACAAATTTTCAGCAATAGAAAAATGGATAAATTAACTGAAGTATAGTTGCAAAGTAGATCACAAAATAAATTTAAACAGATATGGGTCTCTTGAAATGAATTAACTAGACCTACATGTTTCAACCTGGATAAATCTCAACAATGTAAATTTGAATGAATGAGCAAGGTACAAAAGCAGACATAAATATAAACTTAAAAATTTACAAAAGAACACAATTTAAAAAAATATATATATATGTAGTTATATAGCTATCTAGTAAAAGAACATTCATGAAAATGATAAAGACCAAAGTCAGAATAGCAGTTCTGTATAGTTGGAGAAAGAGGATTGAGATTTTGAAAATATAAAAAGCTTAAATTTATATATGATGTTTTATTCCTTTAAAAAAATAAAGCAAAATAGGAAAATGTTATTTGAACAAGTAAGAGGTGATTATGTTGTGTTTAATATTATTTCTTGTTGTTCTTTATTTTTTGAAATCTGTATTTTAAAGGCATGTTCTATATATAGTTGTTGTTATTTCAAGTGCCTAGTCATGCCAGTCAGGGGATGTAAATACAAGAGGCTTTCCAGAAGGGCTCTGGCACTTGAGACCCATGTCCCCTCAAAGAGGGCAACTGCTGTCCATCCCTAGCTATCTGTTCCAAGCAGGATTTCAGACTTTGTGTTGCCAGATCTGATTTTACGGGGAAATCAATAATCTGGACTTCTGTTAAAATGCTAAATGTTCTGACTTTTCAAAGTTGGCAACTAATTCAAATTAACTAAACAAAGCATAATGAAACACTATGAGGATCCAAACCAAAAAAATAATAAATAATGCCTGTGCATTGGATTCAGCCCCCAAATTCCTAGTCTGCCCCCACCTCCACTGCGAGATCTTCTATCATAATCTCTTTGCGTGGCAAATGTAGACAAAATATTATAAAGGATTTTATTGTGGAGGATGATGTTATTCAAGTGAAGAAAACGAAAATGTTCTAGGGCTCTGCAAAAAAAGTGTACTCACCAGATTCCCTGGAGCCCTGCAGAGAAGCTCTTTGGCTGTGCTAAGGATGATTCTTAGCTTCTTGTATACTTTACAGTCTGCAAATCCTTCACTGTGAGGACCTCAAAAGAGAAGCCAGACTTTTCCATTGACTCCAAGGCTGTGTCAGCAAATGCCAGACCCAGCAGGCCCTTTCTATTGTATGTTAAGGCTCCAAACAGCTGTAAATCGTTTGTGCCAAGATCTCTACAAGTGTGACAAACACACAGCATTCTACATACCCCAGGAGGCCAATTAAAAAGCTAGGAGACCACAGATCACAGTCTCTGAACACAGTCACCACACCTCTCAGGGCTGATGGCCATGATGTTTTTTTCTATTCTCTCCTCATCAGAAATGAAGCTTTGGATTGGAGATTATTTATCCATGGGTTTTGGGTTAATTTTTAGCAGAGTGCTTTGAACTGAACATCTCCAAAAAAGAAGCTATTGCCTACATGTCTAGTACGTACATTTTTTTATCAGCATGTTCTCATGTGAGGGAATTATATAGCTTCTTCTTATACGTTACCCAGTCCATTGGAGAGTTGGGTTAGTTTATTCTTTGGACAGAAACTACAGTTATTAAAACCTCCTCAAAAGTGCTGAAAAGATCCTTATGTACTAGAAATCATTTGTGAAGCCTTTTGTAGGAATAAATGATACATTTTAATTTACATGATTTGAGAGCAGAAAATCTGTCCCTTTTAAAGGAGTGTGGTTCCATTTCTGTATTGACACATCTCAAATATTTTTCAATTCTTTATCACAGCATTCTTGTGTCCTTGAACCAGATTCATAGAGTAGCATATTGTAATACAGTATTAGCTACGTGGGATTGAAACAGCCACAAAGGGATAAACTAATGATCATGTGGTGTTCTCACGAATATTTGTGTCACTGCCAGCTTGCCATGATACCTTAGAAACAATTGGTGTAAAGGGACGTTTACAGCAAATTGGAGACTTCTCATGTGCATTATACCAAAAGCAACAGCAGGTAAAAGACAATGAAGGATAGTGATGTAGAACTCCTGCCTAGGGGAAAACAAAATGCAAATAAAATAAATATGAGACCTAAGGATGAACCTAACATGATTTTTCACTCTGTGAATAGAAATTTCTCATATTTGGCTATTATTCACAATGAAAAGTCATCAAATTCCTTGAATCTTTTTAAGTGAAGAACTAACTCCTCAAATCAACTAAAAACACATAAATAAAAAATCTGTGTGCATTCATGTTGGCAGACTGTGGATAAATCTATAGAATATGGTTAGGAATGAAAATATTTACCTAGATAATTCAGGGGAAATGAGTAAACGACCACTGAGGAGAAGAGCCTATTAGTACACTCTAAATTTCCCTATACAATTGTATAGACCTTTATTTTGTTGTTTAGGAGCAAAAAACAAGTAATAAGTTCTGGCCTCCTTTTGCTACTTACTGAAATAACAGCGAACAGATCAGTAATGATTCAGCTCTGTGTGGTTAGTCAAACTTTATCACAGGGGAGCCGTGAAACAAAACACTCAGTCACCCTGTTGTTTGTCTTATCGATGCCTTTCCACTCATCTGCCTTGAAAACGAAACCACAGTTTTGTTTGGGTAGCAATCCCCCAGCAACAGGCTCAGGGAATAATTTCTTACTGGTCTCTATCAGTCATAGGAATCTCATTCTTTATTGGCCTACAGGTGAGCATGACACCCAGTTTGGAAAAATGAGACACAGGGAAAATCTCCTTGAGAAAAGAAAGTCTCTTTTCTGCCTGTCCCCTTCTTTCCTGCTTGAATGCTCTCATGTAATGTTGTAGCCATTTTGTGATCATGGATATGGGTGAGGGTACAGAAACCAAAAGAATTCCAGAAACGTTGACTAACACCCTGGCACTGTTGAGCCTATGAGGGAACTGCTTACATCCAGATTTCTTGTTAAGTGAGAAAATAAATTTCTGTGTGTTTTGATGACTCTAAAGTAGCCTAAAACTTTCAGCTAAAAGCATTTTAACAAGTATATCTGACATGAAAAGTTACGCTAAAAAGAAAACCAGAAAGAATAAATAATAAATGTGGATTGAGTCACTATGTGCCAAGCCCTATTTTTACCATGCAGGTTCTCACTTACGCCTTGTAACAATCTTATGAGGTATACACTATAATTATCTTTATCAATAAAGACAGTGAGGTATAAAAAGGTTAGCAGTACAAATGTTAGGTGGTAGAATTAGGTGCTTAACTGCTATACCCCAACCCAGGCAAACAAAATTATTATAGATGAAACCATCGAAGAATGTTCTCAGGTAATGAAATCTAATGGAAGAAGCATAATGGGTTCTCCTATAGTTGTTCACTGCAGTCTGCGTTTGTTCTGCATTGTTGCTAATATGATGTGATTATACAGGGTTTGGGTTCCATTGTTTCATAAATTTTTGGCATGATTTTTTTGGCAGAACAGTGCCTTGTGTTCAATAGCACTAAATCTTAGTAAAGCACAGGTACAGGGAACTTTTCAACTCCAAAATGTAAGCAAAAATGCTACTAATTTAACAAAATGATAATGATTATCTCAAATACAATTTAATGGAAGGCTGACAAAACAAGCAAAACACTAAGATTACCATCACCAGTATTCAATCAGTGGATTTTCATTTTGCTTGTAATAGAAACCAGGAAGCAAGGAGAAATTTGCTTTTTCAGCACCAAGCATATAAATAGTAACCATCACCAATGGGGAAAAAAATGCGTACTTGGGAAATAGAAATCTGGTACCCAAACTGGTCTCCTATGTGCTTATAATAAGTCATTATTTAAAAAAAAAAATTAAAGACATGATACAAAGCCACATACTGGGCACTTATTCATGTGTAGACTTTTGAATGCATTAGTCAATATATTTCTGTCATGAACATATATCTTAAAAATGGTAGTATCTCTTCCTAATGATTCATTTCCTAAGTTCAGTTTCTTTTGGCCTACCCTAGAGTATTTGCTTTCAAAGTTCATTACATTCTTGCTTCATTTGTGTTTAGACCCCATACTTCCATCAGTACTCTGATAATAAGATGATACATTTTCAAACTAGTGTCTATTTCACTCTGGCTTAAAGATTTTCTCTTTGTAGAACTGGGCTTATTAAAATAATTCACTTTCTTTCATTAAAATACATGGAAAACAAGGGAGGACCAAGATTAAAGGGAATGGGTCTGGTAAAAACATTGCTAAGACAATCATGTTGGACGGTAACCTCTCTTAGTATGCACATTAATTTGGGGCAGAATTTTAAAAAAATATCCCAGATTACCAAAACCAAACCACACTCATAAATATCTTGAAATGGCAGCTGCAATAATGCTAAGTATACACTCAATTTTCAAATTGATTTATCTATCAGAAAGGGTATAGGCAAAATTTGAAGTAGGCCAAATTTGTCTTCTCTTCTCCACCTAAGGTTTGGATTTTTTTTTTTTTAAGATTTTATTTATTTATTTGACAGAGATAGAGACAGCCAGCGAGAGAGGGAACACAAGCAGGGGGGAGTGGGAGAGGAAGAAGCAGGCTCATAGCGGAAGAGCCTGATGTGGGGCTCGATCCCACAACGCCAGGATCACACCCTGAGCCGAAGGCAGACGCTTAACCGCTGTGCCACCCAGGCGCCCCTAAGGTTTGGACTTTTTTGTACTGTAGTGGAAGCCTATGCTCATTTGTCATCCTTTGGGCAAGTTCATGAGCATATTTGAGTCTACTTTTCTCATTAAAAATAAAAAGGGGTTCTATGGCCTCACAGCCTGTGATAATTGCTTGAGCTAAAGCTTGTGAAACAATTTTATATAACATTAAGCATTCTAAATTTTTTTAATCCATTCCCCTTATGTTATCATAACTTGCTTGTTATTTAGGGAATCAATGTGGCTTGCTATTATCTGTCATAGTTGTTTGTGTTTTGGGGTATTTTAGCTAAAGGAAAGAAAAGCTGATGTTAATCCTGAGAAGCCCAAATTTGCCAGTCTTTTAGGGTAATTGAACAAATTTGCTCAGCTACATATTCTGTAGACACTAGGAAATTCAGGACCCTCCTCAGTTTCTCAGTTGTTTCCTAGAATGGTGGAGCCATGGGAGAGGCTCAAGGGATATAGTTATCTCTCACTCAGTCCCAATATCCATTCACTGCCTTGCCTCTGGGACTTTTCTTTATCTGTATGCTGAACCCATGTGCATTTTCCAAAGCTCTACCAACAAATACTGTTGGGTGAATAGACAATGTTTTATTAACCAAACATTTGAAAAGAAGGAATATGCCCAACATAGAAAAGGAAAAGTGAAATTACTCATGGGGAGATTGTTTTAAACTGTGCTGTCTCCTATCTTTGGATATTTCTCTTTCTTCTTACAGTACACTCCTCTACTCCCTGCCCAGGACCCCCAAACCTCTAGTTCATACCCCCACACCCAACCAATTGAAAGTTCCCTGTTAATACATTATGCAGACAATCTTTCTTTTTTTTTCCCCATCTTTCAATTTTCTCCTTCCAGACTATGCCTAAGGACCCTGTCATCACTTAAATATTATGTCCATTAAGGTATTCTTCTAAGTACAAGAACAGTATAGAGAACTAAGCAGAAGCATTGAAATTAGAGTTTACCTTTTAAATGGCTTGAAGCACTATGCCAATTTCTCCCATGCATTATTTCAGTTAACTTTCATAACAATTTCACAAGATAAGTACAATTATTATCCTAATTCTACAGATGAGGAACCTGAGGCCAAATCTATATCTACTCCCTTGTTTCTGTTCTTTTAATATTTTCTTAAAGAACAAGGATTTCATATAAACTAGATTTAAATAATATTCTGATCTAAAAGGGCGAGATGAGGTCCTATCCAATCAAAAACAAATAATCAGTCTCCCTGATGGAAAATAATTGGAATAAAGTGTGTGTGTGTGGGTGTGTGTGTGTTTAGCTTTCTCTACCCTTCATTGATTTCGTAGATATACCGTAATTAGGCTTGGACCATATTTATCCACTGGTTATATACTAGATCTTATCACTTATTCTGCTATTTATACTTAATCATGATAGTTTTTATTCAGCTGTGGATTGCCACAATTTTGGAGAAAATAGACTTCTTTACTTTTGTATCTGACAGGAATTCATGAGTCCTTGTTAAATATGCACAATTAGTTTACAATCGTGCCAACATTGTCACCTTTTTTTTGGCATTCTCAAATTATTTGTCTTTTTTTGTTTGTTTATTATTTTTAAAATATTTGGGGAAATTCAACAAGAATTTGTGGCTTGATGACAGAATTGGGAATGTTATGTTCTGATCTTACTACTCTCCCAAATTCCTAAGAGATCTGTGGCAAATTAAAAAATTAATCTCTTTCCCTGAAACTTCATTTTAAATTGGGAAAAATGCCTAGCTCCATAAGGATACCTTATACATTAAGGAAGAGATGATTTTAAAGGGATTTTGTAGATTATTTAATGGAATTTTACAATATGCAAAATTAAAAGACATTTTATGTAATAATAGTATGTGTTCTACTTGCTCTGCAGGTAAATGCTCTTAATAAAACTCAATGTAAGAGGACTTGAATTTGCACACCAAGTAATCTTAGTCATTAGAAAATTCTAATAATCAAAAATGAAGGACTTTTTCTTTTTATAATTATAGACATAATGAGCTATATTGTTCTACAAAGATACAGAAACTTTGTTATGAAAAACAGTACTTTTAGAGAATATATTTGTTACTTACTTCCATATCTTTAGAAGTGCATGGTTGTAATTTTTTTTTTCATTATTAGTCATCATCTACTGTATCCTACTGGGGCTGAGGATGTGGCTGTCTTTCTTCTCCCCATCCCATCATATAACACTTACTTCCCATCTTTCATTGCACTCCCCTCCAATCGCTTCTTAACAAAGGTAAATGGGAGAGCATTTTTTGACACTTAGCATGTCTAAAAATGTGTTTCTTCCATTCTCACACTGTATTAATAGTTTATATGATATATAAGTCTCCATTTGAAGTCATTTTGCCCCCAGAATTTTGTAGGCATTGTCCCATTGTCTATCTCGCAGTGTTTATATTCAGAATTCCAAAGCCTTTCTGATTCCAGCTTTTTTGTTTGTGACCTGTTCTTTTGTCTCTGGAGCTTGTTGGCTGTTTCCTTTATCTCTAGTTTTCTGAATTTCACTGAGATTAGCCTTGATGTGGGTCTCTTTTCATTTGTTGTGCTCGGTGCTTTATTTTTTTTAAAAAAAAGATTGATTTATTTATTTGAGAGAGAGAGAGGAACATGTGAGCAGGGGGAGGGGGAAGGGGAGAGGGAGAGAGAGTCCCAAGCAGACTCTCCACTGACTGGGAAGCCCAACACGGGTCTCAATCTTAGGACCCTAAGATCATGACCTGAGCCTTTTTTTCTGAGAAGGATTTTTTCTTTTCCCTCTTTGTTTTTTTACTCTCCTTTTCTTGAACTCTGGGCAGGCTAAGTGGTGAAATCCCCAGGCTCTGAAGTCAGACTGCCTGGGATTGAATCCTAGGCCTTCTACTTATTAACAGTGTGCCTTAATTTTTTTGTGTCTCAGTTTTTCCACTAGGATAATGGAAATAATAAAAGTACCTACATCTTAGGCTCTTATGATTAGTCAATGATATAGTATGTGAATGCCTGTGTGCATATCATAAAAGTGCCATATAATTATTTTTAATCTCCTGGATAGTTAATCTAATGTTCATTCTTTTTTCCCCTACCCACCGATTCTTTGTCTTTTTGTCACACTTTCTGGGAGATTTTCTCAACTGTGTTTTCCATCACTTATTTATTCCTGCTTTCATATATTTACTTTCCAAGAGCTCTTGCTTGCCTCTTGTTTGTACTATCTTTTCACCCTCTAAAAAATTAATGATTTTTTGTCAATTTTCTTATTGCATAGTCTCCTTTTTCCTTCAAAGTGTTGCTTTTTCCTTCTTTTTCCTTCTTTTTGTGTTCTATGTTAAAACCCTTCCTCATATGTTCAGTAATCCTGATTATCAGTTCATATTTAAGGATAGGGGACTGAAACACTGATTGGAAGATCTGAGCATGAAGGATAATTATTGAATGTGAGCATCACAGTAATATAATTTGGCTAAGACATTTTGTCAATCAGTACCAAATTTTAGAGTCTTCAAATATTTAGATGTCTTCGGTTACAATCATTTTCCCCTGAAGAATCTCTTCCATTTCCTTCCTGAAGGATAAAGGCCTGGCTTCCAGTGTTCTGGGAGCCAAATGAGCAGAAGAACTCAACATCTCAGTGTTCTGCTTTCAGTAAGGTACTCGTCACTCTACAAGTGTCCAGTGTCTGCCATTCCAGAGCCCTGGCATATTATCTTGTCCAAGCGATAAACCTCTGGTCTTCTACTGGACAGTGGTGGTCTGGGAGCTGCATAGAGAGAATAAACTGTGTGTCACCAATTCCTGACATTTTAGAGGATCCTGTAGAATAAACTAAATTCATTCTTCACTGTTCCTACTTTAGGCTTGGGATTCAACTTTCTCAAGTATGCTACATCAGTTCTACTTTTCCATATGCTTTCTAGTTCCCCAAATTCTGTGTTATTTTTGCTCTTTCATTTTCCTCTATCCACTTGGGTTCATTTCTTTTTTAAAAAATCCATTTTCTGATTTTTCTTGGTGAGGTTGGGGGAGGGGGGTGGAGTTTGGTACATGTATATTTAATCATCCATTTTTTTTGCTGGAAGTTGTAAAGTGGATCTTTCAATGGGTCTTTGAGATTGCCAATCTGCCTAGATCCACCCAAGATAGATTTTTCCTCAACTCTTAAATTGGGATATTTGCTAGAGATTTTGTCTCCCCATGGTATTGCAATCTACACAAGTCATCATAGTGAGTAATTTCTGTGACTTTCCAGATTTGGATTAATCCTTAACACCTAAACTTTTTATACTGCAGAAACTTATGTACTTATTGAATGGAAGGAAAGAAAGGGCAACTTAATCATTGGCCCATATTCTCTACTTCTTATGGGCCATTTTCTTTGGTATAAACAGATGAGAAAATGGAGACTCTGGTTATGGGAGTTTAAAAAAAAAAAATTCAATTAATCATAGACAAATGAAGAGATGAAGAGTCCTGGTGGCTGTGAATTCCAACTCCAGTTCTGTTCTTCCTTGATTTCATGACTTACGTTTGTATCCTTTCTAGTTATATGTATCAATAATTATTATTTGTTTCCTTAAAATAATTTGTTTAGAATTCTGTTTCTTACTGTTGAAAGAGTCCTGATTAATTTACTAAGGATGAACAGAGTTTCCCAGTACTAAGAACATGAGGGTAATTTTCATCAATAATAATAAACATAGAATTTTTATTTTATTTTATTTTTTTTAAGATTTTATTTATTTATGTGACAGAAAGACAGCCAGCGAGAGAGGGAACACAGCAGGGGGAGTGGGAGAGGAAGAAGCAGGCTCATAGCGGAGGAGCCTGATGTGGGACTCGATCCCAGTACGCCAGGATCACGCCCTGAGCCGAAGGCAGACGCTTTAACGACTGCGCTACCCAGGCGCCCCAAACATAGAATTTTTAAATTGTCTACAAAAGTATAGAGGCATTTTATTTCTACTTCATATTTTGCTCCTAGAAAAAAATAGTTACTGAGCACAGCTGTGATCACATCTATTCACACATATGAAGAAAAACTTTCTGTCTTAACTTTTCTTCCTTTATTCAAACCCCAGTGAATTTAATTTAGTAAATGGGGTTTCTCACCAAAATTTTAAGGAAGGGTTCTAGAGAAATTGTACCAAAATTGCACCAAAATTTTAAGGAAGGGTTCTAGAAAAATCTCACTCAAATTTGGTGCAATTTTGGTACAATTTTTCTAGAACCCTTCCTTAAAATTTTGATGCACACTTTTGCTTATCTTCTAGCAAATGTCCAAATAATTTGACATGAAATTATTAAATTCAGAAGATTACTCAATTGGTAAGTCTAATCGTTCATATTAAATTGGGTAACTAAGTAGATAATATCTGTCCTCCAAAATATATAATTTTAATATAAATTCTATACACCATTATTTTTAAGATTCAGAAACCATTATGCCTATCATACAGTTCTAATTTATGATAATGAAATTATTCCTAGTTTTATAATGCCATAAATGTGTAACTATTTGGGGATAGAAAGACAGAGTACCTAAGATTATGGCTGCTTGGTCAACTGAACAAATTGAAATTTGCTGTTTTGAAGGCTCTGCTTCCAATTTTTTAGAAGTTGGCTCCCAAATGCAACCCAATAGCCACAGCACATGTAACCACCTATGCAGCACAATCTCAGGCTACACCACTGCTTATCTTACCTTATCTTTACCATCTCAACACTCAGGATACAGGCTATAACTATGTCCTTTCTCACCTCTGTCTCTTTTCTCTTCTTATGCTGCTGGTTCTTAAGAAAAACTCTGTTTATATAAATTGGTTACAAGATCCCCTAAAGCTTGATCTTGATCATTTACAATTTCACCAAATTTAGTCATTTAAAAATTTGTGTAACTTTTTTAGAATAGCCATCTTAAAGAGGACTAAATCTTCAATAGAAATAAAAATAAAATATAAAATATAACCAAATCATCAACTTCATTCTTCCCTCAAGGTGAGTAAATATAGTTTCACAATGAGTGTAGATAAGAACCAGCTGGAGAACTCCCTAATCTTCAAGCAACCATAACTTGTCTTCAGTTAACCTCTGACACACATTACTTTCATCTTCTCATCTCTCTCTGCTCATGCTTCAGGCCCAAGTGTTCAATATATAGGAAAAGGGCCATGATATGCACAAGCACACCAGAGGGGCTACTTTTTATCTCAGGCAGAAAAACTGCTCACTGTTCAAATCTGGGTGTCCTTAGGTTCCTTTACTTCCACTCCTCTCACTATTCGAGAAGGGGAAAGGGTGTCAGTGGTTTAAGTAATCAATTTCTGTATAGAACTCCTATTCATGTCTTGTTCCTATAGTTGCCCTATAGCATCTCAGCTGAGAAGCCCAAGTGGGCTTTTTTAGGTGCTATGAAGCTCAACTTTCAGTTTCTCAAGTTGATCTTCAAGTAAGTCAGGACATCTGGAAGTCCATCACTGTCTTCAGTCAAGCTCCTAAAAATTATCAACCTCATAACCAAATGGTATTTAATAGGCATCTCTGTGTCACTGACGCTTCAGCTTCTGGAACAGGAGCAAAGGGAAAAGGAATGGATATATGGCAACCTGTCCAGCAGATATGCTATTGTATAAACATGATGTAACACAGGCAGAAAAGAAAAAAAAAATCCTTTGGATTGGTAAGGTGCATGTTTTTTTCACTTTACATGGATTGTAACAACTGGCTTTTCTGTCTCTGAAAAGAAAGAAACTGGTAAAAACTTGTCAGATGCTATCATTTGTTGTGCATGCCATTTGTAGAATGTGTTTGTGCAGGAGGATTTGCCCTTTCCATATGGTTTAAGTTATTGGCAAAGTAAAGCTAAACAAGTGCATTTTGAAAGCATGGTGTGAATGCCTTCCATTTTGGTTATTTATAGCTGTCCACAGCTATCAGTGTTTTTATTTTAAAATTATTAGAGCAATTATAGAGCAGGAGGTGTATGCTGAGCTTGAAAATGTGACCAAGAATGATTCATATAGTCACAACTATATATAAAAGTAGCTTCACTGAACAAGATGGGTTATTTTAGCATCTTATTTTACCTAAACATCTTTATATGGTTTTGCCCCTGGAGAAATTCCCCCATCTCTTTCCTATTACTTTTATGTTTTTCCTATTCTTAAAGATGAAATTAGACAAGAAAATTAAATTTAAAAATACAATTATTGTAAGAGAGGAGGCGGTATTTGCAAATGGTATAGCAGTTTATCTAGAAGACCCAATAAAAGTGAGTTAAAATAATGGTAAACAATTATGATTCAGTTAAACATACTTGTTAAAAAAACAAAGAAATCATTAACTTTTTCATACACACAAAAAATTGGTTTGAAATTATACAGAAAGAAAATACCCAATTTACAATAGTAATCAACAATCAAAAAATCTAGAGGTAAACTTTTTTAAGAAAAAAAAAAATTCTACTGAAGATGTCAATATAGAGGAAGATATAACATTTTCTTTTATAGAAAGACTCTATTGTAATGATATAAATGTCTAATTTAGTCTATGAGTCCATTCTGATCCCAATTAGATAACTGATTTTTTGAAATTTGAAAAAATAATTCAAAATTTTTTGTGACACATGATTGGATGCATAAGATTATTGAAAAAATCTGAAAGAGTAGCAAAGTGAGACAGCCCTGCTAAGTATTAAAACATATTATAAAGCTAAAGTAATTAAAATAGTGTGATACTAGAATAGGAATAAAAAGATCAATAGACCAGATCCAAAAATCTAAAAATGGATATAAATTCATTTGAGAGTGGAGGAAAGACCGATTAGTCAATAAATTGTGTTGGTACAACTGGCTAGCCATTTGGAAAATAATTAAGCTAGATGCCTACCTCACTCATTATACTAAAATAAATTCCAGATGGATCAAAAAATGTTTAAACTAAAACCATAAAAATACTTTAAAAAAGACTCAGATGACTGTTTCTAATAAAATTGGAATAGGAAAGGCTTTTAAAATGTGATACAAGATCCAGAATTCAAAAGGAAAAGACTGACAATTTTGACTACATAGAAATGAAAGTTTTCTCGATATTTATAAACATCAGTAAAGCCAAAAGATACGAAATAGAAAAAATGAACATGACAAATATGGTAGACAAGGGACTAATTTCTTTAATACAAATTTAATTATTTAAATTTTTATTTATTTTTTATTACATATTTTTAAAACTCTTAATTTGAAGATCTATAAAAAAACAAATGAAGTCAATAGCAGAATGGACAAAGGACTCAAAGTGACTGGCCTCAGAGAAAGTAACCTAATCATATAAACCTATGAAAAGACACTCAACCTCACTCATAATTTTTAAAAATGCAAAATAAAAGAGAGCAAAGCAAGTTTCTATAAACATATAAAAATTAAAATTTGATATTAAATATTATAATTTCTATGTACATTTAGACAAAGATGAAAAAATATTGTTAATGAAGTTTTGTTAGAATGAGAATAAGTATACTTTTTTAAAAGACAATTTGACATTATTTATCTAAATATAAATATAACATTGATCTAGCAATTGCACTTCAGCCATTAAGCAATAGATATGCTCACATAAAAGTTGAAAGATATGTGTACAGAGTTTATATTCAACCAGTAGGCAAAATTATAGCTATGCTGGTTGTTAAAACATAGAAACCCTTCTGTAAATGGTGCTCCACTCAGGTTCTTGATTTCCTCACCCAATATCTCAGCACCCCTACCCTCTGCAGTGGGCTTCTTTGTGACCCAGCAACAAAAGGCTAATGCCCAGTCCAGGGGGACCACTAAAATCTCCCTACAGCACTAAAGTCGGGATCCATTTTTGTTAGTCTGTGCCTATGACATAAGAATTCTTAAATATTTTCAATATCACCTCTGTGAATAAGATGGTCACTGAATATTGTTTGAAAATATCTTAATACACATTAAAGATTAATTATGTAATTTATGATATAGCAACATCATGAAATATTATGACACAAAACAATAATGAGGTAAATTTATATATAATGATTTGGAGAAATATCCACAGTATATGTTAAATTTAAAAACCATGTTGTAAAACATTATGTATGTTGTGATTCTGTTTATACATTATGAAAGTCTCTATAAATAAGAGATATTTTTAGTGTGAATAGAAGTGTCAGCAAGGATACATAATAGAAGAGTGAATGGGGTAGTGGGAGTCTATGGAGGTAACAGGAGACTCCTACTTTTTTTTTTTTTATTCTGTAAAGTTAACATAGAAGTGTTATATTAGTTTCAGGTGTACAATACAGTGATTCAACAATTCTGTACATTACTGTGTGCTCATCATAAATGTATTCTTAATCTGGAAGACTCCTACTTTTTACTTGTATACTTTAATACTATTTGTTATTTTTTCTCTTTCTTTTTAAAAAACATCCGTATTTCTTATTAAAAAAATTTTAATTGACATGAAAGTATTTACTATATCACTGATATTTTGAGTCCCCTTATTCGGGAGTCTTGAAATTTCTTCCATGGACTCTCTTGCAGTCTATGTAAGTCTGTGAAATGTTTCTCACAATAATGTTTCTAGGTGCCTAAAGTAAAATACATAGTAGTACAAAAGAAACTATATTGGAATACAATTATCAAAATATTAAAAAGAAAACAAATTTGTGATATAGTAATAGAAGTGTTTTGTTTATTGACACATTTGATAGCAAATCCAGGAACAGGTCTAATAACTAATGGAATTTCAAAGAAGTAATAAGCATAAATGATAGTTTGGGATATCTACAATAATTACAAAGTGATATGGAAATATAGATGACTTCTATTCATGACATAGTCACAGATACCACTAATACTACTGTGGTGTTTATAGTTCATAATTGGAGAAAACGCCAAATTTTAGTTAGCTGTTAATAAAAATAAAGATATAATTTTTCCCATCCAAGTTTATAGATCTCCGGAATTCTATCCATGGACTACTTGAGAAACCATGGATTCCAGATATATAAGTTTGAAAATATGAGTCCCTCATTTGAAGCAAGTGTTTTTTTTATTATGTTCAGTCAGCCAACATAGTACATCATTAGTTTTTGATGTGTTTTATGTCATTCAGTGTAGCTATGTGCTCCCCCTGTCTAAAGAGAGCCATTTACAATTGTGAGGTAAAGAGAATGAAATCCTCAAAAAATGGTTCCCAGATCACTATCTTTTTTAATAGGGCCTAATGTAACAGTTTATAGTATGAAGTTAGCTCAATTTTTCAAATTGCATCAGTGCATCTATAATATTTTATTTCTCTTATATCTTCCTACTTTCCCATCCCTTTTATCCCCTATCTGCATAGTCTTTAATTTTTTCCTCTTCTCTTTACACTTGGATTTCCCAACTAACTGCTCTGCTCTCTAGTCTTTCCACATGTTTAGATTGTCTTTTAGCTTGTTTTAGTTCTAGCTCTTGATCTTGCTTTCAATGGTGGTTACAATTAACTCCTTATAAATCAAGATGTTAACCCTTACCCGCTATTGGGCATGCAATTTGAAATAGTATTTCAGTAATAGAGGTGGATTTGCATTGATCCATTCACACTACAACAGGGTCCCCACTGTGACTAATGATACAAAGGGTCAAGGTGACTGGGATTAGTGGTTATGGCATCAGTGGTTATAGAATAGATCAAATTTAACAATCCTGCCTAGGAACCTTGGATTGACCCTATATTTTAACGTAATGCTTTCTAATCTAAGACTTTGAGAAATTTTGCTGTCAGAAATTACTCTTTTTCTGAAGTTACACCAAATATTGTTAGTTCTACCTTTCCAGTTTTAGAACTGAGTTTGTATTTAGTTTGTGTTCAGTAGTGTGTATGCATGAGTGTGTGCATGTGTGTTTGGGTGTGTGTGCATGTGTGCAATGTAGTTATAAAGATAGTTGTGACTGATCAAAATAAATATATTTTGATTTCAGAAAAATACATGTTCTAAAATCAAAGAGTTGGGGAAACCAAAAATTAATAGTCATATATAGTATAGCTGGGTCATATTAATAGTGAAAGACTAGAATGTAATAGAGCTAGGTTCCAAAAACAGTGTAGCTCTATATTAATGGTTCAAAATCTCTTGCCACTGAGGTTCTCAATGATCTCATCCATTCAAAGACTTGTTTGTGCATCTTTTTTTTTTTGCATACTATAAAATCTGTCTTTATAATTTACCACCCTTTTTTGAGCTACCTTCTGTTCCGTGCAACCAAACATGCTCTGAAGAAGGTAAGTGTTTTGAGAAAACTCCTGATTAAAAATTCGTCTTGTGATGATTCTATTTGAGAATTCTTGTTAATTTTATTCAGTTTGCCAGGAAACGTATGTAGTCAGTACATAAGGGGCTATGGTGAGATGTCCCCAAAAGTTGGAAATAAAGTTAACTTCTTTGAATGAAAGAAGTAAAAATCATACATAATCAATGAAGTGTAGAAGTAATCCACTCTAAAAAGATAGTTTGTAAATATGGAAGGACATTTTGGAAACCCTCTAATAAAGTGTAATCCATAGATTTAATCCAGCTGATAGGAGGAATGACATAACAGAGAGGGTGACAATTTAACTGCAGGATAATATTCTGAGTAAGAATGCTAACATATCTTTGCCACTATCCCGGGTGGGTTGGGAGAGTTCCAAAAGGCCTTTGTATATATTATATCCTGATAGTGGACATGGGTAAATTGGCCATCGTAGAATATCTCCCTCCACTTTGATTCATATTTACAAAGCAACAACTTTTTAGTTATGATCATATTTCTTATGTAGGTTTTCTGTTAGAGAAATAATGCAATGGCCAGATGATAAACAGTATTCTAGGACACTTGACCGTTGTGTTTATCATTGAAAATGAATGAATGGACTTCTAGGTTGTACGTTATTCTCTTGTGAGCCTGATTAGCAGGAAATTTGCTGAGCCTAAACTTTTCTTTCTTTCTTTCTTTCTTTCTTTCTTTCTTTCTTTCTTTCTTTCTTTCTTTCTTTCTTTCTTCCTTTTGGTGGGGGGAGGGGCAGAGGGAGAGGGAGAAATAGAATCTTAAGCAGCTCACACCCAGTGCAGAGCCTGACAGGGGGCTTGATCTCACAACCCTGAGGTCATGACCTGAGCCAAAATCAAGAGTTGGAAGCTTAACCTACTGAGCCACCCAGGTGCCCCAACCTTTTATTTCTTGATTTACTCTCTTGTTTTCTGAAAATTATTCTAGAGTAATTTCCTAGACATGGTGTTTTGGAATTTTTAGATGTTGTATATTTGAAAGTGTCTTTATTATGTATTTATGCCTGATTAAGAGATTGGTCAGATACAGAATTACTGATTGAAAATAATTTTTACTTAGTATTTTGGAGGACTATTACAATATCTTTTAGCTTCCAGTGTTGCTACTGAGAAGTCTGATGTCATTCTAATTCCTGATCCTTAGATGAGAACTGTTTTGTCTGATATTTTTCTCAGTGGAAGATTTTGAATCTTTTCTAGGCATTGCTTATTTATTTAGTAACTTATCAAGAGAAGTATTTTATTAAGATCCATCTTATTGATTAGGAAACTGAGACTCAAATAAATTAAATAAATTGCTCAGTCATAGAAGACCTAGGAAGTGCCAGAAGCAAGATTCAAACACAATCTAATTCAAGAGATTTTGTGCTTTGTATTATACTCTAACTGTTAATAATTTAAGGTTTTAGGGGATCTGAGAGTTCAGTTAGTCCAACCACTTGACCTGTACCAGTAATCCACCTTGATATTTATTTATTTATTTATTTATTTATTTATTTTCGAATGTAATTCTTTGAAGAATTACACTGATTCACAGTATGGGCACCAAAATACCACTTTTTATTCTTATGAAAATAATTCCAAGTTATTATAAAGAAAATAATTTTATTTGTTACTTGAGAAATCTCTGTTACATCCAAACCATCAAGGGCTGTGTACACCAAAATAAATAATCTCATTTCAAATTTCTTACACATTTCAAAACTCAGTCAATACATTTTTAATGCATCACTGTATTCATCCTAGTTTACTTCTCTTTATTTTTTCTTTCAAGTTTTTATTTAAATTCTAGTTTGTTAATGTATAGTGTAATATTAGTTTCAGATATAGAATTTAGTGATTCATCACTTACATACAACACCCAGTGCTCATCACAACCAGTGCCCTCCTTAATCCCCATCACCTATGTAACCCATCCTTTGGTTTGTTCTTAGTCCCTTGGTTTGTTCTCTGTAGTTAAGAGTTTGTTTTCTGGTTTGCCTCTCTTTTTTTCCTCCCACATTCATCTGTTTTGTTTCTTAAATTCCACATATGAGTGAAATCATATATTTGTCTTTCTCTGACTGACTTATTTCACTTAGCATAATACTCTCTAGCTCTATCCACGTCATTGCGAATGGCAAGATTTCGTTCTTTTTTATGGCTGAGTAATATTCTGTTGTATATTAACACCACATCTTCTTTATCCATTCATCAGTCAATGGACATCTGGGCTTTTTCCATAATTTGGCTATTGTTGATAATGCTGCTGTAAACACTGGTATCCCTTTGAATCGGTATTTTTCTAGTTTACTTCTTTTTTAAAACACAGTGCTTTAATTCCTTCTCATTCAAGACAGCTTTCTGATTTTAACATGCATGTATCCCTTTGAATCAGTTTTTTTCTAGTTTACTTCTTTTTTAAAACACAGTGCTTTAATTCCTTCTCATTTAAGACAGCTTTCTGATTTTAACATGCTCCATGCTGATTAACATCTTAAAATCAGTTGCCTATCTCCTAAAGAACTGCAAAATGTGGCTTGTGTTTTATGAGGTATGCTAAATGTGTCTTCCATTTCTTTGGGCTGTTAATCTCAAATCAGTGATTACTTGTCTAAAGGGATCATTCCGAAGAACAGCTAGTTCAGAGTGACTGTTACATTAACATAAAAAAGTCACTCTGAACTGTTACATTACACATAATTTTTTTTTTATTTTAGCAAGATGTAATGTAATCCTTTTAAAATGGGAAGGCATTAAGGTTGAATTTTATTTGTTACAAGTGTGCTTAAGTAATATGCTGACTACATTTTACTAGAGGCTGATATTATCACAAATTATATACACTAAGCTCTTACATATTATGCAGAACAAATATGAAATGGAATCCTTATCTATACAATTCTTAGGTCAAAAGAAGCAAATGTATAGACATAAAATTGCATATATATAAAATATATGGTATTCAAGGTGGATGTGAATCAATATACAGATCCAAACCTAGCAAGTGGTGTCTGTTCTTATCTTTTACCACCCAGTTTCACAAAATTCACTTAATCTTTTTATATTTGGTTCATAGATACTAAATATACTTAGAAGTACATCAGCGAAAGAATTGAGACTTCTGTATTGCCCATTATACACTGTCTTTATCTTACCTCCTTCCCCTAGAATCTGTCATGCAGCACACAAAAATGAAGCAAGCATAAAGAGTTACTCGTTAGCTCATCTCTGCCCTCTCTGGCCTTCAGGGAAAAAAAAATTATTCCAAAATTGGTTTCTTGGGGGGAAAAGTATTTTAATAAATCATACCACAAAGTGTGTTTTATGGGATGGTAATAGATATTAGAGGAAACTAATAAGTCAGGGAAGGGTTCTGTGGCCAAACTTGTTAAAATTGGTGGTTATTTTATTCATTGCAGAATTTTTTAAGACTTTAAGGTGCTATAATATGTTCATTATAATCTCTATGACAGGAATGAGCTATTGCATAAAAAGTTCCATGACTAATTTGACTGGAGAACTTATTTTAAACTTATTTAAAAGAAATCATCTTTTCACCTAAGATCAAGTGGAAAACACTTCTTTGACTCTCACAGCACATCAATTATAGCCTTTTCAAAAATGCAGTAACAGGGGCGCCTGGGTGGCACAGCAGTTAAGCGTCTGCCGTCGGCTCAGGGCGTGATCCCGGCGTTATGGGATCGAGCCCCACATCAGGCTCCTCCACTATGAACCTGCTTCTTCCTCTCCCACTCCCCCTGCTTGTGTTCCCTCTCTCGCTGGCTGTCTCTATCTCTGTCGAATAAATAAATAAAAAATCTTTAAAAAAAATGCAGTAACAGGTTTTATAGGGAAATAGCCCCTCTCCCTATTGTTAATACATATTTGTTTTATAAGCAAACTTAAAACAGGTTTCAGACTTACATAAGTAGATTTGAATAAATGATCCCTCATAAACACTGAATTCATGAAGAATGATTTTGCAAAGAAAAAATTATGAAATCAAACTCCATTTCATACAAAGGGTGCAGGGAAAAAAAAAGCTTCTCAAGTGACCTGCTTTATAATGATAAATTGAATTACTCCCAACTCTTTAAAGGTTTCTCTGTGACCCAGTTCTTTTTTTTTTTTTTGTGATTCATCAGTCTTATATAATACCCAGTGCTCATTACAACACGTACCCTCTCCAATGTCCATCACCCAGTTACCCCATCCCTCCACCCTCCTCCCCTCCAGCAACCCTGAGTTTGTTTCCTATGATTAAGAGTCTCTTATGGTTTGTCTCCGTCTCTGGTTTTGTCGTTTCATTTTTTCCTTTCTTCCCCTCTGATCCTCCATTTTGTTCCTTAAATTCCACATACCAGTGAGATCATATGATAATTGTCTTTCTCTGATTGACTTATTTCACTTAGCATAATACCCTCCAGTTCCCTCCATGTTGATGTAAATGGCAAGATTCAATTTTTGATGGTAATATTCCGTTGTATATATATACCACATCTTCTTTATCCATTCATCTGTCAATGGACATCTGGGCTCTTTCCATAGTTTGGCTATTGTGGACATTGCTGCTATAAACATTGGGCTGTAGGTGGCCCTTTGGATCACTACAAATTTATCTTTGGGGTAAATACCCAGTAGTGCAATTGTTGGATCATAAGGTAGCTCTATTTTCAACTTTTTGAAGAAACTCCATACTGTTTTCCAGAGTGGCTGGAAATTGCATTCCCATGTGAACAAGTTCTTAAACACACATCTTCTTTTTCCTCAAATGAGTTGTTACTATCTGGACATCCCAATAGGAGGCATAGGTTTCCTGTTGAGATAATTTGGAGCTAATACAATACTCAAACACATATCTTTTTTTTCAGTTGTTCAAGAAGCTCAGTGCATTTTAAGAGAAAAATTTTTTAAATAACCATTAATCTATTATTAGGTTTTCATATATTTAGAAGAAACTTTTAGCCAGCAATAGGAATGCCTAAAGAAAATGGACCCCAATTACCTTATTTGTTCATTCAATTAACGTTTACTGATTTTACTTTGTGCTTATTACTATGCTATATACTGAGATGGGGATGAAAAGACAAGCCACAGACTGGAAGGAAATCTTTGCAAAATATGTATCTGATAACTAATATACAAAATATATAAAGAACACTTAGAATTCAACAATAAGAAACCAAACAACCCAGTTAGAAAGTGGGCGAAAGATCTTAACAAGCAGCTCACTAAAGAAAATATATGAATGGCAAATAAGCACATGAGAAGATACTCAACCTCATATGTCATTATGGAAATACAAATTAAAACAATGAGACACCACTATACAGCTATTAGAATAATTAAAATCCAAAACATTGACAAAATCCAGTACTAGCAAGGATATGGAGCAATAGGAAGTCTCATTCATTTATGGTAAAATGCAAAATGGTACAGTCACTTTGGAAATTTGACAGTTTCTTACAAAGCTAAACACAGTTTTACCATAGGATCCGGCAATTGCACATCTTGGTATTTATCCAAATGAGTTGAAAACTTACGTCCACACAAAAACCTGCACATGAATGTTTATAACAACTTTATTTATAATTACCAAAACTTAGAAGCAATCAAGATGTCCTTCAATAGGTGAATTGATAAGCAAACTGTGGTACATACATTGAAGGGAATATTTATTCAGCAATAAATAGAAATGAGCTCTCAAGTCATGAAAAGAAGTGGAATGATCTTAAATTCACATTGCTGAGTGAAAGAAGCCAATCTGAATAGGTTACTTACTGTAAGATCTCAACTATAAGACATTCTGGAAAAGGCAAAACTCTAGGGACTCTTCAAAGATCATTGGTTGCCAGGGCTTTGGAGGGAGAAAGAGAAGGATAAACAGGTGGAAAAACAGGACTTTTAGGCCAGTGAAACTATTATGTATAATACTGCAAAGGTAGATAGATGCCATTATGCATTTTTCAAAACCCATAGAACTGTACAACAGAAAGAATGAGCCCTAGTGTAAATTATTAATAACAATGTATCAATGTTAGTTCATCAATTATAGCAAATTATAATAGGGGAAATTATATACAGGGTAGGGGCTGGGGAGAAGAAGTATATGGGAACTCCTTGTACTTTCTGCTCCAGTTTTCTGTAAACCAAAAATTGTTTTAAAAGTAAAATCGGGGGCGCCTGGGTGGCACAGCGGTTAAGCGTCTGCCTTTGGCTCAGGGCATGATCCCGGCGTCCTGGGATCGAGCCCCACATCAGGCTCCTCTGCTGTGAGCCTGCTTCTTCCTCTCCCACTCCCCCTGCTTGTGTTCCCTCTCTCGCTGGCTGTCTCTATCTCTGTCAAATAAATAAATAAAATCTTTAAAAAAATAAATAAATAAATAAATAAAATAAAAGTAAAATCGATTAAAGTTTGAGGACTACTGACTTGTAGCATTACATTTTGGCAAGGACCTGTATATTTATGGGCCCTTTGTTAAAAAAAAAAAAAAAAGACACAGCCTGAGTTAAGGACACAAACCTCTGTGAGAAACAATAGTTTATGACACAAGACTGTCATAGTATAATATACTATTTATTTTCTATATCACTTATTTTTTATATAGTAGATCCTTCTTAAAGGGACCATGAATATGACTTTGATATGGGCTCCTCTATCTTAATGCAGACTGTAAAACTTCTTTTAAGTTACCTTTTCTTCCCAGTTTCTTTTAAATCACTTCAAATCTAAAAATGATGGGAAGGGCACCTGGGTGGCTCAATAGGTTAAGTGTCTGCCCTTGACTCAGATCATGATCCCAGAGTTCTGGGATCAAGTCCTGCATCCCCTCATCAGGCCCCCTACTCAGCAGGTAGTTTGCTTCTCCCTCTACCCCTCCCCCATTTGTACACACTCTCTCTCCCTCTCTCTCTCTCTCAAATAAATAAATAGGGGCACCTGGGTGGCTCAGTCATTAAGCATCTGCCTTCAGCCCAGGTCGTGATCCCAGAGTCCTGGGATCGAGCCCCATATTGGGCTCCTCTGCTGGGAGCCTGCTTCTTCCTCTCCCACTCCCCCTGCTTGTGTTCCCTCTCTCGCTGGCTGTCTCTCTCTCTCTCTCTGTCCAATAAATAAATAAATAAATAAATAAATAAATAAATAAATAAAATAAAAGTAAAATCGATTAAAGTTTGAGGACTACTGACTTGTAGCATTACATTTTGGCAAGGACCTGTATATTTATGGGCCCTTTGTTAAAAAAAAAAAAAAAA
>NW_024427107.1:51619761-51693272 GCF_017311325.1 Ursus maritimus | reverse complement strand
AATAAATAAATAAATAAATAAATAAATAAATAAATAAAATCTTTAAAAAAATAAAATGAAATTAAATAAATAAAATCAAAAAAATTAAATGAAAATAAAAATTATGGGAAATGCTTTTGGGGTTTTGTTAAGATTAATGCACCCTTTGCCCCCCTTTATGAGGCCTTCGACTGGTACTTTAATTCTAAGGGAATGTATCCACCAGTTCTGGGATGTCTGCCCTAGCAGATTAGCTAGTGGTTGACTTCTTACTATACGTACTCAATGAGTCTATGATGGGCCAGAAAATTTCACATTATTTTGTACCACTTGAAAGCAAAAGGGGAGAGAAAAAATCCCCAAATTGCTATTTTCAAGTGTCCAAGTACAATTTCAAGTAACAATTGAGTTTGACCAGTTTAGTGCAACCCTGAAGCTCAAGCTGATTCTAAGCCTGTCTTTAATCAAGTTAACCACAACATGCAGCTGGAGAAGTAGGCATTTGCTATTATGTCCCTCCTTATCAATACAAACTCCTACTCAATTTTTTAACTTCCCACAGCAGTCTTAGCAGCCCCAAACTTCCTCTTTTGTACCTCTCAACCCATTGCAATCTAAATTATTATGTAATTGTATTT
Organism: Ursus maritimus; assembly: GCF_017311325.1. Taxonomy (NCBI): domain Eukaryota; kingdom Metazoa; phylum Chordata; class Mammalia; order Carnivora; family Ursidae; genus Ursus; species Ursus maritimus. Next base: position 51,692,655 of record NW_024427107.1, on the reverse strand, counting down.
CTTAGGAAGATAAGTCATGAGAACATAATTTTTCAATGAGAACTTTTTTCAGAATACATGGAGTTGTTTTAAGGCGTGTTCTTAGCAGATAGTAAAAAAGACAAACCAGAAACTTGGCTAAGTGAATGCTGTTTCAAGAATTCAAGTCCTGAAAAAGATTATTTTAATTTTGAAGGAATGTTGACAGCATCTCCTAGTGACACAGATTTCACTCAAATCTCCCTTTTGCCATGGGTTTGAAGTTGAGCCTCTAGTGACATTAAGATTTGTAACATCAAACTTCTTTTTAACGAGAACTAAGTAGGTCTTAAAATTCATTTTTTTTTTCCTGGAGGAGATAGATGGTAAAGAGTTCCCCATCAGCTCACTTATAAAAGATCCATTGGAAGAAGGAGGAAAGGAAGAGTAACTAATGGGGATAAATACCTTTAAACAGAGGTAATGAATAATCAGCATTAGAACATTAAGTTGTGAAATAAGGACTCTGAGTTCCTATGTCTTTTTAAAACAGCTTTATTAAGATATATTTCACATACCATACAATCAGTTGCTTAAAGTATACAATTCAATGTTTTTAATTTTTTTAGCATATTCACAGTATTGTTCAACCATCACCACAATCTAACTGTAGAATATTTTCATTCTCACTAAAAGAAACCCCATACTTGTTACCAGTCCATCCTCATTCCCCACCCACACCAGCCCCATTCTAAGCAACCACCAGTCTACTTTGTCTCTATAAATTTGCCTATTCTGCACATTTCATATGAATGGAATCATATAGTATGTGGCCCTTAGTGATTGGTTTCCTTCACCTAGCATAACATTTTCAAGGCTCATCCATGTTGTAGCATGTATTGATACTTAATTGCATTTTATTGATGAATAATATTTCATGTTATGGAATATAATATTTTATTTATTATTTCACCAGTTGATTGACATTTGGGTTATTTTAGCTTTTTGGCTATTATGAATAATGCTGCTTAGGACATTTTTATGCATGTTTTTGTGGGGGCATATGCTTTAATTTTTCTTGGGTTAAACACTTAAGAGTGAAATCACTACATCATATAGTAATTCTGTTTTTAACTTTTTAAAGAACTGCCAAGTTGTTTTCGAAAAGAGCTGCACCATTTTACATTTTCTGCCATCAATGTATGAGGGCTTCAGGGGCGCCTGGGTGGTGCAGTCGTTAAGCGTCTGCCTTCGGTTCAGGGCGTGATCCCGGGGTCCTGGGATCGAGCCCCACATCAGGCTCATCCACTGGGAGCCTGCTTCTTCCTCTCCCACTCCCCCTGCTTGTATTCCCTCTCTCGCTGGCTGTCTCTTTCTCTGTCAAATAAATAAATAAATAAATAAATAAATAAATAAATAAATAAAATCTTTTAAAAAAAATGTATGAGGGCTCCAGTTGCTCCACATTCAATCTCTTTCATAAATTAGCTTTCTCAAAAACAAATGTGTTAATGTATTCATGCATGTTTTCATATAGGCATGCAAAGTAAAAAATCTGGAAGAAAATGCACGAAGGTTTTAATAATTGTTATCTCTAGAAATCAAGAGTACACTTGGATTTTTCTTCTTTTTTTTTTTTTTTTTTTTTTGCTTATCTGTAGCTATCTTTGTAAAAACAATAAGCATATGTAGCTTTTTCATTTTAAAGAGAAAGTATGATCCTCCTGCCAGTAGGCCCCATAATACTTGTTCTCAGTCTGGCTGATCATTAGACACAACAAAGGAAGGGTACCTGGATGGCTCAGTTAAGTGCCTGACTCTTGATTTTGCCTTAGATCATGATCTCAGGGTCATGATCTCAAGGCCCCGAGATTGAGCCCTTCACCTTCTTTGTGCTCAGCGTGGAGCCTGCTTAAGATTCTCTTTCTCCCTCTGCTCCTCCCCACCCCTGCGAGTGCTTGCTCTCTCTCTCTCTCTCTATCTCAAAAAAATAAAAGAAGCAACAAAGAAGCATTTTTTTAAAAATACCAATGTCTTGACCATCCTTCCTTAGAAATTCATATTCGGTTGATCTGGGATGATTCTAATGTGCAAGTAGAGTCAGAACTAAACCCTATACTTTCAGTTCCACACTATCTTACTTGTTGAGTCTTGCTGGAGGGGGAAAAAAAAAACTTTTCTGCAGACTGGCAGTCTCCTGATGTGAGTTTAGTTGAGGCCATTTTATTTATGGTTTGCAAGGTATTATCTTTACTGGGTTACATCTGGAGAGCCTCCCTTAGTATCAAGAGGCTACTTCAAGAAACATGTGAAGAGGTGTCCCAAACTTTCTCTGGCAAGTGTCATGGGAAGATCAGCAACTTAATGTTGAAATGAAACCATCTGGCACTTAAGGAGTTCTCTACCTGTAGTAAGGTACAGTTTTTAATCCCTCTTCAAAATAAAGCTGTCTTTGACTTCATGGATAATAATATTCAGACAATGATTTGTCATGTAGTCCTCTGCGTGATAATGAGAGATGTACAGAAGTGGATGGGAGGGAGAAGATGGAAGTGACTTCCATAAGAATATGCATCACTGAATATTCTACATCTGTTGCTTTATCTTTTATGTACAATAGGTGATTGGAGAGAATCTGGGTCCATTAAAATTCTTTATTCTGGTATCTACTGTAAGTTATATACTTCTTGAATGAAGAACAAAGGAGTCAGCTTCATGGCTGAGTAATGGGGTATTATGACTTTATGTGTCTGATACCTTCAAAACTAAGGATATTTGATGTTCTTGTCAGAAGGATCTACTCCTGAAGCACCTGAAGGCTTTTAACTTAAAAAATTAGAAGCATACATTCCTTGATAAATCTTATTCTTGGTTCCTGTCTAGGCCCTATTTGGTGGGGTAAAAAGAAGGTAAAGAGAATGGTTGTCTTTTTCAGTGACAAGGGGGAAACGTGCTACTGAATTTAAGCAGGCTCTCTTCACAAAAGTCAGTTATTTCTGGAAGAATTATTTTTATCTGCAAACCAATTTTCATGAGTTTTAACTATGTATAAGGTACATGGTAATTCTGTTGGGAAAGCCAATGATGAGTGACATTATTGAAGCCTTCAAATTCATATGATCCAGAAGAAAAATATATAAGTCCTCAAAAAATTATTAAACAAAATAGAATATGAAAAATTTCATAGAAATTATATATAATAGTTCTGTAAGATTTCTAAGAATGAAGAGAGCACTTTTGGAAGTGAAAGCTGTTTAATGTTTTTCCAGCATAATCTCAAAGCTGAATTTCTCCCCACTATCTGAAAAGTGCTACCAACTTTCAAATGAATCTGTAATCCCTGTTGCAAGACTTTTTGTTTAGCTTTATCTCTCACTGCACTGTTCATCATTTTCATTTCTATGTAATAAATGTCAGAAGTATTTTGTTGTTTTGGCCTTCTGGCTTCTGCTAAAAACAGCCAAATTACCTGAAATTTAAAAACTTTAATTTGTAAGAACATAGGGCATTCATATCCAAAGAAGATTCAGGATTCTTTTCTTGATTAACTTTGTAAGTTTAAACTTTTTAATGTTTAAACATAATAATGATAATGCCAATTATTTATTGAGCTCTTTCACTTTGTTTCTTTGTGGGTAAGTTTGTGAGTTACACATTCTATTTCTATTCTTCTACCAGTTACTCTTAAATAGTAATATAGGCTTAACCTAAGAAGTTTTGAGGTGAATCAGCAATTCTATCCTTTTCTTGAAATAAGACAAGGATCTTAAAATGTTTTCTCCCATCCCACCATCTATGTTATTTTCAGTTTATTGTAGTGTGTGTGCATGGACACACACACACACACACACACTCCTTATTGTTTTGTTTGTTTTTTTTTTAAGTAATCTCTACAGTCAATGTGGGGCTTGAACTCACAACCCTGAGATCAAGAGTCACGTGCTCTACTGACTGAACCAGCCAAGTGCCCCCACATGCACACTTTAAAGATCTAAACCTAAATTTATCAACATGCTTTGATTTTTTTTTTGTTCACTTATCATCGGTTCTTTCAACTACACCCTTTCCTTCTAAATTCAATTTCCTTCTTGCTGAAGTATATTTTTGGTAATATTTTCATAAAGATCTGAAAATATAATCTGTCTCAGCCTTTGTACACCTTAAAATGTTTTTCTTCCTAATTTAAAAATTCTGAGCTTTGATGTTCTGAAGTTTCACCATAGTGTGTCTAAGCGTGGATTTTTTTGGTTACCCTACTCAGAACTATCTGTTCCTTGAATATGAAGATTCATGGTTTCTTTCATTTTCAGACTTTTTCTCTCCCAATCTCTTATTCTGGAAAGAATATTTATTAGATTTATTAGACACGTCAGAGATTCTCATTCCATGCCCCTTGTGCCTTTTTTTATTTGTAATATAATTTATTTATCAATGAGTTATAATTAGTTAATTGAGGAAGAGCTTTCATACAGTATGTTAGGCACCATGTTACTTAACTCTATATAGATCTCTCTATATATCTATATATATGTAAATCTAACCCACTTCATTTAGATGAATTTTCATATCTGTTTTCAAATTTACTAATTTCTTCTTTATCTGTGTGCAATACACTGAATAGTTCATATACCGAGCTTTTCTTTTCAATTATTATATTTTTAATTTCTAGGATTTCCACTTTTTTTCAAAACTGCTTCTTTTTTAGGAGATACTGCCCTTATAACTTTTTATTTCTTCCATATCTATATCTTTGAATAGTTAAAGCAAATATGTTTTTACATTGTTCCATGTTCTATTGGTTTTAACATGTGAATTCTCCTATTTGTTGCGATCCTGGGTCACACAGAGGTCTGTTTCCTTGAGCTTCAAATTTAGTCAGAATCTATCTTCAGATCGAGTTGTTTTCAAAGGATGTGTCATGATTCAGGCTTGTGAAGTCATTATTCTGGGTGGTTTTATGTCTACCTCTGCCAGTCCCATGGGTCTCTCAACCAGTTTTTACAATAATTTCATTACCTAAGATTCTTTTACCAAGTGTAATATGTGAATTCAAACCCCTGTCCCCACATAGTATCAGTTTAGATTTCTCCCAGATGATTAATTTTCAACCATGACCTAGGACAGGCAGCCTATTTTTCTTGCCAAATTCCCAGTCCAGTGGAAAGAACTTTTCTAGTCCCTTCCAGGTTCTCGGTTTTACTCTGAGAGTGCACCTTCAGCTTCCCATGCCCCTAGGTCAGCAAACTTAACTTTTGTCTTCTTTCCCAGCTCTCTGTTCTCAAATTAATACCTCAAGTTAAAAGCTCTGGCTTCAGATTACCCCTCTTTATTTCTGGCACCAGGTGGGTATTTTTGTTTCTTGTGTTTTGTTTTCAAGTTTAAATATGGATATGCATGGTTTTGTGGTTGTTACATTCTATTCAGTAGTACTACCTGGAGCAAAGAGAAGGGGAGACCAGTCAGCCATAATAACCAGAGACCTCAGTTTCATCTATACAATACCACATAGATAATTTGACTTCCTCCATACCTTTAGTTTGCTTACATTTTTACATTAAATAAACCAACAGGTCACATAGGCTGTCTTGAAAATGCAATTTGAATCCTATTGCTCTTGCTCTGTCTTCACATGTCATGGTTGTCAGAGATGTCAAACTTTTAGAGGACAAGCACTGCACCACATGAAGATATGCATTAGCATCACAGGAAAACAAAAATAAACATAAACTTAGAATAGTGTGCATCGTATTTCTGAGAGACCTATTTGCAAGGAAAAACATCTTTTCCTAAGTTAGCAACTTTCTTCTTGGCAACTGTATTTCATAGATTCATACTCAAAATGTAGCTTTCTTTTTGGTGTGGCAGTGGTAATTGGTGTCTTCATATTATTTCTCTCCTTCTTTAGAATAAACAAGAAGTTTTGCTCCCACTTTCGCCAGCTATGACCAAATCTCAAGAAACTGGAAGGTCATTGGGCACTAGCCACAGCCATTGGCTGCAGTTTGTTTGACCCAGTACTTGGTCAAATGTTATTCTCAACTCTGAAATATAATAATGAGATTTTGTGTGTGTGTGTGTGGGTAGGAGGGGTAAAATTATGAACTATAAAACCAGAGTGACAGGAAGGTGCTAGGAGAAATGTTCAAAACATTGGTGTGATTTATGAACATATGGCAAACAGATGTGGTGGAGTAATAGGGACCCCATCTCCTTTTATAAATTTGGATCACATTTGTGTCCTTCCCACAACACCCCAACCCCAGGTTCATAATATGCTTTATTAAAATTCTCTGCAGGGCATATGGATGATTAATAATTGTTGATGACAGAAATTTGATTTTGGTAAGCTGCACAGTGAAAGATAAATACAACGAGGCTATTTTAACCTCTGTACATTAAGCTTATTAGAGTAAGTCTTCTCTGTAGGATGGTCTGTGTTGAGATTGTGTGTGATTTATGGAAATGTCACCAGTGACCCTGGTTCTGGAAAAATTCTTAAAATCTCTTTTGTTGTTATCATCACTTGAGTTTCAGTTGTCACCAGGGAAAATCATTTTTGGAAAAAACATAATCAAGAGTGCTTAAAATATGCTTCAAATAAAATAAATATTGGGTAGCTATCTAGGAATAAAAATACAAAGAAAGGCTTGAGATGAATATTGGAAATAGAAATTTAATTGTAACCAGTTTTAAATGTGGTGTGGAAGAGAAACAAATGGATAGAGAAACATTGGAATATTGGCTTTTGATTCTTTCCCCAACTCTAACATGTCTGGAAAATTTGGGTATGTCTTTAATTCTTTCTCCCTTTCTTAAAAGAGCAAGTATTCTTCAATTAGTGTTTGTAATACAATTGGGAAAAAAATTAGTAAAATAAAAAATCTAACAAGCATCTATGTGGCAAGAAATCCAAACAGTACAAATGTGTTTATAGTGAAGAACTCATTTTCCTTTCATCCTTCTCAAGTTCACTTATCTAGAAGCAAATACTATGAGTTTGAAATTATTTAGAAAAGGTCCTAATATTATAAGCCAGTCTTTCAAATAGGAATATTGAAATTTACCACAAACTGCATTTAGTAACCACACTATTCACCATGAGGTAATAGTCATTTGTAAAGCTGGTAATTATAGCAAGATCATATAATTCCCACCTCACTCAAGTGATATTTTAAGGAAATTTTAAAAAGGATAAATGGGAAAAATCAGAAAATAATGAGAGTAATGTTGGAGGCCTGATGATTACTGATTTGGTGAATTTTGCTTTGGCTGGGACTCTGATAGGCAGAACTAGATCATACAGCCCAAATACTTGATTTGCAGTTTCCAAAACCCCTCCATTTTTCCCATCCAAAAGTATGGCTGGCGGTTGTCTGGAAGTTGAAAGGAATGATTGCTGGATCAGGCCTCCTACAAAGTGTTACAGAAGTCAGCATGGGGCAAGTCTGTGCTTAACGTGTGGGGTTAAAATAGAAAAAGAATCGAGAACCCCCATGCTTTGCTTCATGCCCTCATTTTTCATTCAATTAGGGCAAATTATAAAAACAGTAACAAAAACGAAAACACACATGGTAACAATATCCTAATGTGTTTGAGAAATAATGCAGAAGATGGACTTAACCACCTCAAAAATTTTGGGAAACTATTCAGGGGTCTAAATGGAAGTCTGGTATTTTGATTACCTAGACAACTTTCCTTCAGTTCTGTTCACATCATCAGCTTCTCTCTCACCTCTATCAGGAATGACTAATAACTCAGTTTTATACTTGTTTCTTAGAGAATGTATAAAAGAGCTTCCCTCAAAAAAAAAAAAAAAAGTAAGTGCTGTTGCATTTTTGTGTGTCTCTACGGTGTTTTGTCCTCAGTCTGAAACTGGGTTAAGACACTTAGCCTTGAATAATTGGCAAGCCTCTTGATTATTTTCTACATTGAAGCGCCTTGGTGGTTGACAATTGAAGAGTGATTTACAATTTCTGGAGTACTTTGTGGGTTTGGTTTTAAAACCAGTTCTTAATATTCAAGCTACTTGGAAGTTGGAGCTTCAATAATAGCTAGTCATTTCAAAAATGTGAAATTTGTCCAGTTTTGAGTAAATACCAAACCGATATGTTTTCAAAAATGTAAGTTATGACATTCAATTGTCTTGGGAACCAATGGAGAAGCAGTAGCTTTTTCCTCCAAATTGGAAAATAATTTGATATTAGAAATTTTAAAACTAAAGAGAGTAGATTTTCCTGTGCAGATGTCATAGTTCTGATATAGTTCTCATTTACTGTAGTGTGGCCCTACGATGACACCGTAAACCTCCATGTCTTATCAGCTAAATCTTGAGAATGTAGGAGAGAGGGAGCTATATTATGTTTTGCCTTTTCTCAGAATAAAAGCTAATGTTACATTAACCCAGACTTTCAAAAATAAATTCGAATATTCTGGCATCCTATCAGTGTGATAATTTTGAATTATCCTAGCAATGGAACCAGCTCAGTTCCTGACTACTCTTAGCTAACATGAACAAAATAATGCCTGCAACTTTTTATCTTTCTTGAAACTAGTCAATAAGCATTGACAATATGTGTAAGCTGCAATAGCATTTTAATTAATGAAAAGAGGCAACCATATAACTAAGAACTTGAAAACTGTCTTTACATCTCACCTGATCTATCTTTATAACTCACAACATTGCTAAATAAAACCTCTACTCATTCTTTCATCAACTCTACAAATAATTATTTAGCACCCCTTACGTATTAAGCATCTCGGTTGGAACTAAGTGTGTAAAGATTAAAAAACAAACAGAATGAAACAGCAAAAAACCCACTGTCTCTGACTTTTAGTAGCTTGTATTGAGAGAAACAGAAATATAGCAACCTAATAAAAATCCTACACAATATGACTGCTATAATAGAGGTATGTACAAAAGTTCTGTACACATACAGGAAAAGGAAGGGCTTGCTACCTCCAGAGAAGCTAGAAAGAAGTCACATAAACTGTGTCTCATGTTGGTGTTTTCCAGATGTGAGAAAAAGATGATTCCCTAGAGAGGGCTGTGAGCAAGAACAGAGCTGTGAACAGGAATATTTGGGAACAGATATTGGTAAGGATGCTTGGGTCCATATTACAGAGTGCCTTCTATATCATATTAAGATATTTACTATATTCACTATAAGTAATAAAGAGTCTTCTAAGATTTACAGGTAGAGAGATGGACATGATCAGATTTGGGTTTATATAAACCACTCAAAACTATAAAAAATGAATTCTGGGGAATAAGAACCTGGTAAGGATGAACAAACAGGAAGCTATTGAAAAAATGGTAACATGAACCAAGAAACCTGCAGAAGGAGGGAATGAAAAGGAAGGGGATGGAAATTAAATTCCTCAGCCCCAAGGCATGACTATATACATTCCTTTCTGTTTCTATCCGGGCCGCTTCCCCAGCAAGCTCTCTCTCTCTCAATTCTTCCCACATTCTACAAATTTCCCATTTACCTCCTTTAAAACTTATGACATATTTCAGACATACAGAAGCTATACGAACTAATGTAATAAACACCTGTGAACCCACTACTCTGTTTAGGAAATAAAACAATACTAATGAAGACTTCTGTGTGACCCTCCATATTGGCACATGTAGTTTTCATTTCTTGATTTTTATTGCTTAGTAATGTTCTATTGTATAAACATACAAAGATTTATTTATCCATTTTTTATACATAGATGTTTAGATTGTTTTCAGTTTTTTGATGTTATAAGCAGTGCTGCTATAAAAATTATTGTATATGTCACTCTCTACATGTATGGGACTTTTCACGTATGTACACAGAAGCGGAATTCCTGTCAGATTGTGCATTTTCAGCTTCATTAAATATTGCCACATTGTTCTGCAAAGTGTTTATACCCATGCTCATCAGCAAATTAAAAAATCAAATTATATTAAATTTAAAAATCTATAAAATAAAACCACTTGGTGTTCCACAATTTCACCAATACTCAATATTGTCAGACTTTTCAATTGTTGCTGAATTGTGTCAGGCCTTTTAAGCCATTGAGGATTCTTTGGCTTTTTTACTTTAAGTGAGATGAGAAGCCTCTGGAGGATTTTGAATAGAAGGACATAATGATCTAAGAATCATTGTGGCCATTGGGTTGAACCAGACTATAAGGAAGTAAAGGGACAGAACCAGTTAGACCAGTTAAGTGGCTGTTGCAATAATCTATTCAAAATGTGATGGAGGATTAAACTAGGGTGGTAGCAGTGGAAGAGTGAGAATTAAAAACATATCCAGACTCTAAATATCTTTAGAAGGTGGTGACATTTTGAAAGTAAAAACAATGGATTTGCTATTGGCTTGCAGGCAGAATATGTGAGAGACTCCAAGGTTTTAGATCAGTAACTGAAAGAATTCAGTTGCTGTTTCAAAGATGGGAAAGAATGTAGGAGGAGCAGGAGAAAAGATCAGGAGTCAGCTTTGGGCTTGATACGATTGAAAAGGCTATTAGATACCCAAATGAAAATAGGTAAGTCTAGAATTAATATGATAGTTTAGAACTAGAGTATAAATTTTGGAATCTCTATCATAGAGATAGTATTTAAAGCCTCAAGACTAGAAGCGGTCACCAAAAGAGCAGTATAGTCGGAGAAGTAAAGAGGTCCATGGACTGAGCCCCATTTTTAATGGGAGATAAGGAGAAACCAGCAAAGAAAACAAATAGAGGAGGAAAGACAGTGGCTGTGCCAGAAGTCAAAATGTGTCCCCTGGTGAGGCGACTGGATGGCTCAGTCCCTTGAGTGTCTTCCTTTGGCTCAGGTCATGATCCTGAGTTCCTGGGATTGAATCCCAGGTCAGGCTCCCTACTCAGTGGAGAGTCTGCTTCTCCCTCCCCCTCTGCTCTGTTCATGCTCTCTCTCTAATAAATAAATTTAAAAAAAAAATTTTATGTGTCCCCTGCTGCTGACAGACCAAGTAGGTTGAGAACTGAGATTTGATCATTAGATTTAGCAATGTGAAAGTCATTGCTGATTTCTCAACTGCAGTGCAGTGGTATGGGTGAAAGCCCAACTAGAGCATTTTAAGAGAGGACAAAGGAGAGGAAAAATTATTCTTTATATGATTTTTGCTATAAAGGGGAGTAGGGAAACAGGGCTGTACTTGGGTGGTGGATTGGGGTCAAGAGAGGATTTTCTTAATACTGGAAGAGTATTAGCATATTTATCTGCTTGTGGGAAAGATGCAAAAAAAATGAGAAATGATGATGCAATAAAGAGAAGAGACAATTCTGGAGTGATGTCCTGGAGTAGTTGAGAGGAGATGGAACTAGTAGATTAGTAAAGGGAGTATGGACAGTTCTTCAGTTGTGGCCTAAGGGAAGACAGAGTAAATGGGCATGGATACGAGCTGAGAGATAGAAGTGGTGGTAAGAAGGCAGAGTTGGTGGTTTCTCTGTGAAACAGAAAATAAGCATCAGCCAAGGGTGTGGAAGGAGAGGTGTTAGAAGTTCTCATAGAGAGGTTGAGTATGGCATAGTGATCTAGGAAAAAGAAACTGGGAATTGTTCTTTCTGATTTTTAATCTGTCTTGGATTATTTAACTAAACTGGTCTTGTCCTTGCCCCAGACTGATTCTCTTTTAACAAGATCATGTCATTCTGTTCTAAACCTTCCAATGGCTGTACATCTTGCTCAGAGTCGAATTCATAATCCCTCATACCTCCTACAAGGCTCTGTACTGCTGTTCTCATATTGCCTCCTAAGCTCACAGTTTGCCTCCTACGACTGCTTTCCCCCTCACTCAACACCATCAAAGAGGACAACTATGTCTACTTTGTTCACTACTGTATCCTCAGCACTTAATACAGTGCCTAGCACATAATAGGCACTCCAAATATTTTTCAACAAATTAAGCAACAGCATTTTAGTGATAAACCAAGAAGAATATAAGCAAGGTCATCCAAATTGCAATCTTTCTCTGAAGGGGTTAGGCTTGGGACGTATGGGTAATCAAGCCTTTTTCTGGTTATAAATTAGGAAAGTGTGGGGCCAGACAGGTGCTGTGGTCATTTAAATGCCACTGAAATTTGCATATATCTTTCACTCAAAAAATTTAAGAGATGGAAGTACCAAATGTTTTTTGTGCTGCGGGGTAAGCTACATAAAGTTTGTAGTTCACATATATTTATATTCAGGCATGGGCTAACATAAACTAAACTCGTTCAGTGCAATGAACAGAACCAAAATGGATAAAACTCTATAAAATGTGTTGTTAGTGATGTTGCTGAATACATTTTTTTTTTGCATTTTATAATGCTCTCATTATCAGACAGCAAAAAAATCTTCATTGTGCTGGAATGAAAAACAGCCTTCTTTTATCATTACTTCATAAAAATTGCAAATCATGTTACTGATCCTGTTCCTTTCTTTTCTTTGGCTGTAAAGAAACTTAGAGTCAAACGTATGCCTCTTGTTTTTGTCGCACTTGTGCGCTGTGTGTTCATGTCTGCTCCTTCCATTAAAAACAACCACATAAATAACTAAATATATAAGAAGTGAATCATGCATGATTCAGTGATCCAATTCTGAGTACCTGATGTCTAAAAGGAAAAGCAAAATAATACCAAAAGAAAGGTTCACCTCTCCATCAGGAAATGTGCACAACTTCTAAAATGCATTCTAAGTGCTAACCTTAGTTCTTGCTTCATCTTCTTTATTCCACCATCTGTTCTCTTAAAACCAATTTGATCCCCCCATTTAATTTTAATTTCATTTTGCCCTACTACCTCAGAGGTTCTCCATGTATAGGAAGGATTATTAGTACTTCTAGGTTTGCAGAGGGATCAAAGCTTAGACAGAAGAATAGGGAATCAGAGGGAGCAGCCATATCCCTTTGTCTACACCGGTCATTGGTCTTCATGAAGATGGTTTTTCTTAGTTCCTCCAGTGACATTTAGGTTTACACTGGAAAATGACCAACACCTAAAAATTTGTCTTTCAAAGGTTTTGTTGTAGTGGAAGCAGAAAACTTGACCAGACTTTAAGTGGCTTATAAAAATAACTGAAGGAGCCTATCCTCCCTAAAACTAGGAAATAAAATGTCACCATGAAACTTTAAACCACAGTTAACATGTCATGTTGTCAGTGCCTGAGAGCTAGAAATTATCCAAGTTACTTCCAGTCTTTTCATGAGTTTTTTTTCCCTCTTTTCCTCTTTTCATGAAAATTGATGATTTTAGAATGCTCAGAGGAATGCTTGCTTCCTTTGTTGTCATGCTGGAATGATCCACTGGAGAAATCCTGATTAGATCCAGCAGCAATTGACTCCAACCCCATAGGAGGATTCAATCTGTCCATAACCTGCTAAGATTGGTGAAAAAGAGCTGAATTGGGATCTAACTTCAGGAAGTAACAGAGTCCCCAGAGAAGTCTAAACAGTGGCACTACATAAAACGTCAGCCACACTTAACCTTATGAGCATATCATTATCCCTAGAACCACCAGAATACCCATCTAGATAATTTCAAAGTTTCCTTTATAAAGTTGTAGGGATAGAGATCACTAGGTATGGAATCAAATTATGTATTTTAAATGGGATTTTTAGATTTTCAGAGACATAGAAATAAACTACCAATGAGTTGCACTTCTCCTGGATTTATACTGCCCAGATCCAGACACTCTCCCCTAGACTTTCTCCCTACCTCTCGTCCCGCATCAATCCATTCAGCTAGTTGACACTTGGAGCATTGCAGAACCCTTCCCTTTCTAACTTCTGTTTTTTTCTCAAAATGCTGCTATTATGAAATCGGTAAGAAATAAGAAGAGAGAGGAGCCTCTGAAAGAAAAAGATCAAAGAATAGATTGTGACTCTGGTCATCATCTTAATGAAATGAATGTTGGGACTGGGGAAAATGCAGATATAAGAATGGAAAGACGACTAGAAAAAAGGAGCAAAAGAGAACAAGAACCCCAAGAAGGTAGGATAATTGCATCTTTATCTTCTTCTACGGACTAAAAGCGGATCTTGTGCGAGGTGGGAAGCACCCATTCATCTATATGCCATGTCACCACACAGCTTCCTTTCCTACCCCATTTTGCAGCAAGGCTATCAGGGTCAACAGAATTAAACTGGCATGAGAACACCAGTCCCTACTTTCTCCTGTAATTTTTTATTCTGCTCTTTTTTTCTACTTTGCCCAGATGGTTAACTGTTTTAGCTCAGCCTCTGATATAAATTGTACCTGTGTCATGACACTAAGCTACAGAACATAGTTTTTCTGAAAAGGATTCTTCCAATGAATAGATATTTTAATAACATTCACCTCCCATTTAACCAAGGTTCTGCTTAGGAACAAGGAATCACCTACAGTAAGGTGTATTCTCCATAATTTTAGAGCTAAAACTAATTTTAGGAGATCTTTAAGAGTGAGTATGTTTGTCAAAAGAATTAGTATCTGTCCTTAGAAAAGATTGAAATTGAACAAGCATAGAGACTATAATAATAACAACAACACAAATATAACATTTACATGTGTCACATGCTATGTTGCCCTTATCATTTTACATGTATTAATTAAGTCAGTCCTTATAATAATCTTGTAAGACAGATATTACTGTTATCCCCAAGTTAACAATGTGACAGTCCCAACCAATGTCCCACAAGCTATAACTGGAATACTTAGGACTCACACCCAGGAAATCTGGCTCTACAGCTTAAACTTTTAACCACTCCATTATATTCAAATAAACACTTGTTGGACACATAAACAGGCAGATTAAGGAATAAAAAGATGGTTAAATTCAGTAGTTTTTAGATATAGTTCTTGATATGTATTTTGGTTTTTTGATATGTATTTTGTTGAACTAGAAGCCCTTGTGTATGTGAGTTTTATTAATGTCTAGAGATCTGGAAAAACACACCAAAACCTCTATATCTGTGTGAGTGTGTATGTATATGTGTGGCAGAGGGGAGAGGAAGGGATTGTTTAATTTGGAAGGTTTGCACACTAGAGTTTTTGAGATAATTTGAATTTGACAAAATTAAGACTATCTTTCAAGGACTCGTCTGGTAAATTGGAACTAAAATTGGGTCTGTCAATCGTATGACAACTTAGAAGAAAAATTGGGTCTAACAGTTTAAGAACCTCCAGAAAGTAAACAGAGAATGTGGATTGAAAACAAATTCTTTCTTTTATTCTGGTAACTGATTGATAATTTTTGGAAATAAAATTCAGTAGCTCTCACTTTCTTATCTTTCTTGGATCTGGCCAAAGAGAGAGAGAGAATACAAAGCCTAAAAAGTATTAAGAGAAGGATTATCTATGATTCTGGTGAATTTGTTCCTTGTTAAAAAGATATTGTGTGGGTATAGAGCTGCTCAACCAGAGTTCATTAAACCACTTGCAGAAGGAGTCTAATAGTATATGACACCAGGCTCATAAAGTTCTTTGGCCACTGTAAAGAATTACCATGTCACAGGTACGTTTCAACCAACAAAAGTGATGGATTTGATATTTTGAAAAGCTGAGAAAGCAATTGGGTTTCTTTGTTTCTATTATAGTGCTTTCCAAGTTGAAAGATTGATGGATTTTATATATATATATATATATATATATATATATGATGTATATGTTTACTTAAAAGCCATTATCACTGTAGAATGGGATTGCACCCTTCCAGGGTGGCACAAATTAGGTATGATAGTATTCTCTGTTAAGTTTCAGGGTCATCACCATTGACTGTAAACTCACTAGGGTGGACATCCTGGGATATTTAGCCCATGTATTACAGCTAAGCATCATCTTCTTGGTTTTTGCTGGTGCAGTTATTTTCATAGGACCTAGAAACATCATCTATCCCCAGTGGTTCCATCTTGTTAGATTTAACCCTTGCTCCAACTTTTCAAGATTGTGAAATCAGATAGATTGTTTTCTTTTCAGCTTTGTGTCATCTATAAATTTGATGAGCTTGCCTTCTCCAAGCTATAGAGCCATATACCAAATAAGAGCCAAGGGCAGAACTGTACAGTTCTTTGGCAATCACATGCAACATTTATTAAGAAATTGATAAGCTAAGCAACTAATTTTTGGACTGACCTAATCATCTTAAATGATGACTATATTGAATGCCAGCTAGGAGATTAATAGATTTGACAAAGGACATGTTAGATACAATTGAAGACATTAAAAAATGTTATATTTAAGTAAGATGAGAGCCTCCTAGTATTTTAAAAGAAAATAAAACCTACTTCAAAATTGAACAGTAATACATCTAAAAGGAATTACATTAAACCACCTTTGCAAATTATAGCATCCTTTACAGTGTATATATAACAACTCAGTTGACTTAGTAGACATAATAAAATGAAAACAACTCTCCTTGAAGTCAGTTTATTAGTAAAACAGGCATTCTTTAAAATGTGCCTAGATGGTTGCTTTTTTCACATAATGCTTTCACTTAAAAACTGCTTTTGTCATGTCACTCTCATACACACAATCTCTTAGTGGCTTTCTGGTCCCTACCCAGTTACTTTGCCTGCATTTCTAAGATGTTCTACAATTTGACTTCAATTTGCCTACCCAGTCTCCATCTCCACAGCCTCCTGATTGTCCCCAAAACACATCGTGTACACATTCTCATTGCTTGGCCTGAGTTCTCAAGGCCTAATGCTCTCCAGTTTTCTGTAAATTCATTCAAATCTTGCCCATTCTTCAAGGCTTAGCTCAAATCCCACCCTCTCCCTAACAAGCTTTCTTGTATAGCTCCAATCTTCATCTGACTCCCTCTCATCTGACTTCAGTTATTCGGTCAATGAATATGTGGATGCTAAATGCCCAGCATTGTGCCAGCAGCACGTGTAAAATACACTTTTCCTGCTTTGTAGTCAAACTGTTTGGATTTAAATTCTTACTACGCAATGTTCTAGGTCTTTGACCTTGGGCAGTATCTTAACCTCTTTACAGCTCTATTTCTTCATTTGTAAAATAACCTAATAGTGACACCTACCTCACTAGATGGTTCTTCTTCTTATTATTATTTTTAAACATTTTATTTATTTATTTGAGAGAGGGAGCACGAGACCACGAGTGTGGGGAGGTGGGGCTGGTAGGCAGAGGAAGACGGACAAGCAGACTTCCTGCTGAGCAGGTAGCTCAGGATCTGGGCTCCATCCCAGGACCCTGGGATCATGACCTGAACCGAAAGCAAAGCCTTAACCAATTGAGCCACCCAAGCACCCAGGTTCTTACTATTACAGGAGATAATTACTTAAAGCTTTAAGAAAGATGATTTATTAAGCAAAATGTTTAATGAATGCTTCTTGTTGTTGTTCTTTTGTTATGCGAGACAGAACAGTAAACAGGCAATTGCAACCAAGTAATGAGTGCATTGATAGTTGAGCATAGGCTACAAAGCCATAGGAGGGACACATGACCTAACCTTAGAGATGAGGGAGGAAGTGATTCCTAAGCTAAGGCCCGAAGGATGAATAAAACACCTACATCATTCAACTGTCCATACTACTCTTCAACTGCATGCTCAGCTTTATATGTAACAGCATTCTGTCATAAGTTTACAAGAAATGTTTTTCATGGAATTGGTCTTTGTGAACCCATTCCTTATCCATAACACTGTGCACACAATTCCTTCCCTAAACAAAACCCACTCCCACCCCCACCCAGCATTCTTGGGACATTTTAAATAAAAGACAGGTGCTTTCACCATGGAATTATGAATTCACAATGTGATTAAAATACAAAAATAAAATGTAACCTATCAAGTCAGTAATTTCACATTGAAACTGAAATTTCCCTTATGGTTAAAACCCAATCTCATCAAATAACTAAAGGTGATACTCTCTTCTCGGATCATTTTTTAAAATTTTTACCAGGGCCTCAGTTGTAGTCATTAATCTCCAGGCTTCTCAGTGCCCATAGGCAGCGCTGTTATACAGAGAGCGTGCTCAACTACATGCTCAGCTACCCAAGTTATTTTAGAATCTGCTCATTATCACCTGATGAGGTGAAAAGAAACAAACCACATTCCCATGTCTTTGGCATATGCCATCTTCATTTTATTTTTCTCCTTTCTTTTTCACTTTATTGCTATATATACTTTATTTTTTTAATGTTTTTTTATTATATTATGTTAGTCACCATACAGTACATCCCTGGTTTTTGATGTAAAGTTCAATGATTCATTAGTTGCTATATTTACTTTCTTGCTACTATTGTTACATGTGTATTAATCTTACCTCTGATTTTGCCTGCTTTCTCCCTTTGCTCAGATGGATTGTAAGCTAGTTGAGGACAGGAGGCATGAAGGGCTGCTGCATCCAACCCCGCAGACTGGGTGTGCCCTGCTTACTTCCAGTGGCACCACCTTCAGTGCACAATATGAACGCCCACTGGGGCTAAGCAATGTGGTTTCCCTGGGACTCCATGAAAGAGTTCTTTTGTATTGTCTTGTTATATCTAAGATAGTCAATCCAATAAATATTGGTTGCTTAATTGATTATTGATTATTTGAAGGGATAAACCCATGTTTTATGTTTTTATAATCAACAAGCATTTAAAATATTCCATGAGGTTTTCATCTCTAGTATTTGAATATTTTTTTTCTAATTATCTATAGTCCATTTTAAATAATCAGAATAAATGTTAGACTGGTATTAAAACATTTAAACAATGTATTTGTTAAGGACCTTGATATCTATGTCAATGTAAAATTTTATTTTGAATTAATAAATGTATTTGTATCTGTCCCAGTAATAAATCCATTAGGTTAAATAAGACTCAGATATTAGGAGCACAGATTTATCAGATTTTTATTTTTCCTTGTAACACCTCACAAAATATTCTTTGGTTATTTATAAAACAGTGACTAAGGCAAAACCCTTCTCTGAATATATTTTTCATTTTAAAATAAACAATTTAACCAGTATGTTTTGAACTAACACCAAAATGGATAATTCTGGAAGTAACAGCTACATGATAAAATGTATTACTGCTTGGTGGTTTCTTTCTTTTGGCTGATTTCATGATTTGCTGTATTTTCTCTAAAACTGACTAAGGGGAGGTTTTTCTAAGAGGAAGCAGAATGCAACAATCATATAAAATTCAGAACTTAAACATGTAAGTAACCTCAGAGCTCACAGATTCACATTATAAAGGATGATTGCTATAAATTATTTTATAAAAAGCAAATGCTATAATGACTTTACATTTGGAATCAATTGAAATGCACGAGTGTTTTTAGGTTGACTTTTGAACCCCTCTGATTTGTGGCACAGATAAGAGTAAACGATGGACTAATTAATTTGTGAACAGTTTCTTGGTGAGTTAACAAAAACAGTAAAGTAAATAGTTGGCTATTTCAGGCTACCTTAAGTGCATTAAGCGCTTAAACTCTTTGTTTAAATCTGAAGGCCTGTCATTGGTACCTCAGGAATGTTTTCAGCTTCTTAGTCATCCTTGAGACTGGTGTTTCAAGACAGGGCCTCTTTGATTGTCCATCTTGCAGTAAACTTTGGCTCTTGTTTTATGTCCCCTAACCTCAACTATTTGCAGGGCTGTACCCTTGCCTTAATTGCTGCTTCCTATAAGTGAATTTTAAGTTGTTCATTCTGATCAAGAGATCAACTCACCCTTCCTAGAGCTGCTCCACCCCCAGCTGAGTGCAGAGTATGCATGGGTGCACACACATGTAATTTTGTTTGTGTGTTTGTGCTTGTCATTGTGGATTGTAGAGAAAAGAGTAGAACTAAGATGCATCATCTGCTTCCTATATGTACTTTCTGTAAGGTAGGTACTCCCTTACTTTATTTTCTTTAAACTTCATGATTTAGAAACAGAAAGTATACTTGCCCAATTAAAGCATATATAAGGAAAATACAGGGAAACAAATGAGACAGAGAGGCCATGTCAGTTAGTCAAAGTTACACAAACAGAGCCAGAGCTTATGCACAGGACTCCATGCCTGTTGTCCTGAGAATGTTTCTCAGTTTTCTACTTGGTGCAGAAGCTCCTCAGGCACTTGTCTAAAATGTACATTTATGGTTCCCACCCCTCCCTGCCTCATGGAAACCTGGGGATACGTCCCAGAAACACTGTGGTAGTGTATCCAGAAAGTTCAATAAATGATAGACTTTTTAAATGATCAAGAAATCCTGGAATAAAGGATCTGAAAACCCAAATGACTTTTCCACTTGAAGTATAGTTTTATGGAAAGTGTCAGGCACCTGAAAATAAGGGTTTATAGTGACAAATGTCTTTTCAGGACTGATTATGGCCTTATACAAAGTTGATGCCAATAAATCTTTTCTACAAAGCCTAGTCTCAGTCCAGGCTGGCAGTAAATCATTTTCCCTGGCACTACAATTCCAAAAGGAAAGCCAGTGAGGACAATATTATGAATGTTGCTTTCCTGGCGCTGGCAATCTAAAGATTAGTCGCATTGGCATAACTTTTTTCTCATGACCTGTTTTTAAATTAAGAATAGGAAAATATAGTCATTTATCTAGGTAGAAAATTATAAAGACTGGAAATGAGGAAATAAACCAGAGTCTAAGATATCCAAGGAGAAATCAGCATTCTATGCATTAAATGAGCAGGCTTTTTTTTTTTTTTAATGAATAAAGTAAAGGTATAGCACAGTAACATTCAATGAGACACCAAAAGAAAAGAATGTTAATTTACAAAAAGGACCTTATTAACCTATTAGTTAGAACTGACAAAGGTTATTAAGAGTTTCTAAAACTTTTTTTTCTAAGAGAGATTCTTCATTTTCCTCACTATTTCACCTTAAGTCTCGTTTTAAGTAAGGCCTACTATTTGTTTTTTTTTTTAAGCCTACAATTGCCAGAATCTCAATCTATGTAAGTTTCTTGAATAAATTCACCATTAAGGAAAAAGTGTTTCTGCAAAGACATTTAGTTTTCAAAAGAAGGAGGAGGAGGAGGGGAAGGGGGAGGAGGAGAAGTAGGTGGAGGAAAG
Organism: Ursus maritimus; assembly: GCF_017311325.1. Classification (NCBI taxonomy): domain Eukaryota; kingdom Metazoa; phylum Chordata; class Mammalia; order Carnivora; family Ursidae; genus Ursus; species Ursus maritimus. The sequence continues at coordinate 51,671,718 of NW_024427107.1, read as the reverse complement.
AAAAAGTAAAGTTTTAAAACAGCTGTAGCTAGCAAAGAAAGGCATCAGAATGCCAAGTAATAGCTGACCAGTTACTGTCAATAAGAGATGGAGAGAGGAAGGAAGCCGTTCCATTAATTCCAGAAAAGAAAGAATATGGTTGACTTCCAAAGTTACTAATTTGGGGAGGAGGGGAGAGTGTGATTTCAATATTGATTCAGTCCATCTGAAAAAATTATGAAATGTGCATAATCATATCGGGTCTTGTGTGACTCAGGCACACGAACCTAAGAGGTAAGGAAGGTTTCTTGATTAATGCTAATTGGAACCAGAAAATGAGTGGTCTAATTTAGAGACTTCTCTAATTCTCTGATTATCGATACATAGGAATGAGTTGAAATATAATCATTTTTTACTTTTCAACAAATAATCTTTCAAAATGTATAACAGGATAATTTCACCCCATCTCGACAAGTTGGGAGTGTGAGGGGTAGGGGGCAGTCATCCTTTCTTGGCTCACCTTGGAATATGTCTTGCTGAGCCAATCCAGTCAGAATGGGAAGGGCTACCAAGGGCAGAATGCAACAGTTGATTTTGATTAAAGACTTTATTCATGAAAGACATGATAACAAGGACGAAAACACTCAAAGAGCTAAGATGCCTTGCTGGTTATGCTGATTCTGACACATGGACACAGACACAGTATGTGAGTTGAATGTGAAAATACAAGTCCAGCCTGTCAGCCTCTGCTCATTCACCTGGCCATGTTGAATATTGGTAACTATCCTAGCTCTTCTGTATTCTCTCTTTGAGGTAGATTTCCATATTTCTGTGGGTTGGTACTGGCTAGTAGAGATACTCTGAGGAAATAGGGAAAAAGGCAACTCTTATTGCTTGTGTTTTCTTTTTTTAAGATTTTATTTATTCATTTGAGACAGACAGAGAGCACAAGCAAGGGGAAAGGCAGATGCAGAGTGAGAGGAAGAAGCAGGCTCCCCGCTGAGCTGGGAGCCCAACATGGGGCTGGAGCCCAGGACCTGAAGATCATGACCTGAGCTGAAGGCAGACACCCAATCATCAGAGCCACCCAGGTGCCCCTATTGCTTGTATTTTAAAAATCCAAAGACTGTCTATAGTAAAGATTCTATCTACAGAGTCAGTTTATAACCCCCGCTATCACCAGGGCAAGACAGTGAGACTTTCTTTCCCCATAAGCACCAATCTGCACTTTTGTTACTTCATTTCACCTTCAGTGCCACCAGTGATTCTCCTTTTAACGTAATTTTCTCTGAAGAAGATGCTGGAGAAGTGGGACATCATGGGACCTTCCGTAGGATGCTATGATGAAGGGATGATGGTCTCTGGCCATGCTGGCAGTTAAAACTCAATACAGAAGTATGACATCCCAGGCAGGAAACCACACTTGTCAAAGGACCAGCCACTAATGATTAATCCAGACTTGCTTTTGGCACCACTAGATTCCTCTTCTGGTCTTATTTTCTGTTCAGCCCAGAAAAGCCTGATTTTTTTCTGTGGAAAATCCAGTGATTGGATTTTCTTCAAGGCTAATCAGTAATTGATTAATCTCCTTTCCTTCATTTGGGCAATTGCTCCTCATCACTGAGAAGTTTCCTCCTGGACTAATGTGCCCACATTAATATTTTAATATTTAGATCCAATACCTGTTCACTAAGTTTACCATCTTGAAAATTATATTTGCAAAAACTCTGTAATTTGTTAAGCTCATCTTTTGGAGTGATACACACTTTCAACTTTTAAAAAAACGTTGCTGTCCTAATTCCTGATTTTCAAAAATGAAGTTATGTAGTGTATATCATAGAGATATTTTTCAGCTCACTCAACAATATCATAGGCATTTATTTTTATGACTACTTATTCTGATAACAGTTCAGTATGATTGCTCTAATGCCATATCAATTCTCAAATTGGAACCAGGCGTAATAAATCATGCTACATATTGTTTATGAATGATTACTTTGAATATTTGCTTCTATTTAGTATGAAACACAATAAAAATATGCTTATAAAAGGTAAAAGATAAAGAAAATGTTAGAAATGTTTAGAATACATGCATAAAAGTCAGTATTACTATTTTTCAAAAAAAAAACCAAACACATAAAATATATTTTAATGCCTTTAAGCATAGCCTTTAGAATCAAAATGGTATCACTAGCTGTGTTAAGTGTTAACTGTGTCCCCAGGCCCTTTTAAATCCTCAATTTTTCTTATCTGAAAATAGGAGAAAAGTTACATTTGTAAAGCAGTTAGCACAATGCTCAACACATAATGATAGCAATAATTGATTGTTATGGCATGTTGTATTTCTGTTTACACTTTTGTTTTTCAAAGTCAATAATCTCAAAAAATTTGTTGTGCTATCAGAACTTGTGAAAAGCCAAATTATGAAGAGAAAAATCTCTTCCTTGGGTTTGAGTTGAGGAATACTATACCCTGGAAATCAAGAGATTTAATTAAAATGAGTCTGTGGGAAAATAAACTGCTTATGAGAATAGACTCAAACTTCAAACTTATCACGCCCCCAAAGGAACTCCTCTTCTCTGTACTCCTACCTCATCCCTGCTCGGTTCATGGCTTTCCTATTTCAGTCATCCTTCAGGAGCTCAGAGCAAAAACGTCTGAGTTATCCTTGACTCCTCTTTTTTCTCTCCCATGCCAGATCCAGTTCAATTACAAATCTTAATGGCTCTCCCTTCAAAATATCTATTTAGTTCCACATCCTTTGCTATTTCACCTGGTCTAGCCTGAAACATTAAAAAATCAAATCTCATTTTGATTTGTATTTCTGTAAATATAAATAAATATTAAAATATCAGTGACTACTCTTTCTAGTTTCCATTTTGTATTTTGAGCATAATCTTTAAAAAATTCTCTATAGGTATTTTAGTATAAAAAACCTCAAAATGAAGATGACTATTTTGTGACATAACCTCTGCTCTTCATACATAATGCATTTAAAACATATCACAGAATTCTTACTGAAATAAATCATAGCATAAAAATGTAGTAGTTACAAACCTCTAAATGATCATTTGCTGATCAGTATTTAATTATCAGTATTTAAGATGTATTGCATTAAACTAGCATTTCTTCTATCATTAACTGAGGGGTGATCCTTTACTTTGTAGCATCATTCCTACATCTTTTTTTGTTTCACTGCTTGCTTTTCTTCTGTTGGAGAAGTATTAGGACCATGAAAAGGAAGAACCAAAGAGGAGGAAGAAGACATGTGTTATTTAGCCTTTCACACTGATCTTCACTAACCCATGTTTTCATGAGCACCAGATTCACCAAGTTTTCAAAGAGGAACAGCAAGTGTTTGATGATGAAGGAAGTTTGGATTTAATTTTCACTTTGAGACACATGGATACTATTCCCTGAAAAAACATTGGCATTCTGAGGATGTTCAAGCGTTCTTTCTCCAGAAGCTACCAATAGCCCCAACTGCATGTGAGCCTCCGGTGGCTCTGAGGGCTGTCAAAGCAAAGATGTTAGAAACCAGCTGCCTCCTTTATTCATCCTTTGAGATCAGACAAAGGTGTTGGTGGACTTTTCTGCCACCAAATCCTTAGAGCAGCAACTTGCACACAGAATTTGCTCTTACAGAAAAGTGATCCAAATTATATGGGACAAAAGAAAAGCAGTAATAAGAAAGATAACTGAGTCCTGCAGTTTACTGAGCACATTCCATGTACTCAGGACTATTTCAATCATATCTCATATATTATTTTGTTTCATTGCTAGAACATAAACAAGCGAACAATTGTGGGCCATCCTTAGAGGAATGGCTTCAAGTAGGGTTATGAAGAGCACCCGAAATCTTCAGGGCAGTTCAAAACCACCTTACAGACAAATATTTTAAAAGGTTAAGGTAGGAGCTTTATAAACACAGTGAATATTTATTTATTTATTTATTTGAGAGAGAGAGAGAGGGAGAGAGACTGCGTGGGCACACGTTGGGGGAGGGACAGAGGCAGAGGGAGAAGCAGATTCCCTTCTGAGCACAGTGCAACACAGGGCTGATCCCAGGATCCTGAGATCAGGACCTGAGCTGAAGGCAGATACTTAACCAACTGAGCCACCCAGGTGCCCCAACCACAGTGAATTCTATATAGGAAATCCTTCATGATACATAGTAGCAGTCCTTTGACTAAAGACAGAGTCTGAGACCCTCAACAGTATGACTTGGAAGTAGCAATAATCTTGTCAGCATCACTAAAGTTGTTTCTTAACCATCCTTAAGTATTTATTGCGCACCATAAATTCAGATGTACTGTATTTTTTTTTCAGAACTCTTGTATTACTTAACATGTGTCCTTCTCTGTTTCTTATTTGTATATTTTGATTTTTTTGATCAAGAAAAAATTTTTCTGGGTAACTCTTCCTCCACTGTCAAGACCAACATTTTGCTATTTTTCCCCCTAGAACTGGAACAATGACTAATGTACCAACAGATGTTTCTAATTCGGAATGTCTTATATTCTTTCCAGGGAAAGAAAAAGTTTAAACTTAAGTAGCTGCTCTTTATCACTAGATCAGGTGGTGGAAGAAAAATATCACCCTTACAAAGTACTTCTTCTTCATCTTTCCTTCTTTATTCTGCAAATTTTCTCATTTCTGTCTTGGAGGCGACATCTACTAATAGCCAGTTTACATCATGGCTGTTGCCCAATCCTTCTTCCTAAGATCAGAGTAGGCTAAGCCACAAACGTGAATAAGAAATCTAAAATGTAAGCATCATATTCTGTGTTGGGCAATTGCTGATTCTGGCAATCTTTTATCACCTTCTTTTGGTTCTAGCACCCAGCTTGTGTTTCACGTAACCACCCATCATCCTGCTAAGCAGCTGATATGCTTCAGAGAAGTAGCTCATGTGGCTCAGGCCTAAATAATAAACATTAGCCTGGTCCATGACTAGTTCAGAAGTAGCACATGTGGCTCAGGCCTAAATAATAAACATTAGCCTGGTCCATGACTAGTTCAGAGAGACAGTAGCATAGCCTAATTTAGTACAACTAGAATGAAACCTGAGACTTTAAACCAAAGGTTGAGGGAATAGGGCACATCGAGTACATTGAAGAGGAAGCATGCCGCCTGAATGCTGCTGGCACCAAGTTTGGAACAACCAGAAAGATTCTTCTGAGACTGGAGCTGAGATTTTTGGGGTTGTTTATCACATAGTTTATCCCAATAAAAACCTAAGTAATATAGAATGAAAGGTGATAGATCAGGTTCCAGATATTTGAGGTATATCCTCCTGACTTACCCCCATATTAGACTATTAGCAGCAGAAAGTAAGATAAAATATATCAAGACTGGATGATAACATTTTTAATGCTACAGGAAATAAGTTCTCTTTCTGCTAAGATTATTAAGCTACTAAGATTATTAAGAACCCGATACTAGTGGCCATCTTCTGTGACACAAAGAGGAGCTCATTGCAGAATGAAGCTAATCAGAGACTGTGATGAAAGGCATGTAGAGTCAGAGAGACAGAGAAAGAGAACCAAAAGCAAAAAGGCAAAAGGGAAAACACAAGTTGCAAGAGAAAGAGGAGTGAGCAAAGAAAACAGAGAAACAAATGAATTAGAGGAATCAGTTTTGCATATACATGTTAGGTTACAATTGCCCCTGTGGCTGGCATTTTTCAAATAGGAAATACAGATATAGAAATTGTAAGTTAACTTATTCAGCAGTTAATCTGTGCCAAACACTGTTAAATGCTCTCATTAAAAATCTATAAGTCAATGTAACCCTAGGAGATTGTTAAAATGAAAAAAGCTTGATATGTAAAAACAAGTAAAATAAAATGCTATGTGTAAGAGCTGTCATATAAAGATAGTAAATGCTTCGGGAACACAAAAGAAAGAGATTAACTCTATAAGTAAATGAAGGTGGATAAGTATATGGAAAAATAGTTCACATAAAATGTAGGTAAAAACCAAAGAATAAGTTGAAATTGCTTAGTAAATAAATTATGAATGAAGACAAGTAGAAAGCTTGCCTTGGTATTAGGGACTTTAAATTCGTGTATGCTATTAATACACCTCACTGATTTTCTTCAATGTTTTCTTTTTAGTTAAAGCTTTAAATTTCGCTAAACACTCTTGAGAGAAGAGGTGAGCAAGGTTGACCTGTGTGGGTGTGTGATATTAGAAAGCATCAACCAGAGATTACACTACCAACTCTGTGGAATCATTCAGATGGCAACTGAATGACTCCTGCTCCTCTTTCCAAATACTTCCTCAATTTGTCGAAAATGTTTCATTTCCTTCTGTCACCTTACATGAAATCAATCCAATTAGAGATTCATTTGAATGAGCAAGTTCATCTTTCAGAATGGAAAGATAAAATATAGGGGGAGGCAGAGGGGTTAGAGTCCTTTATGTCTTAGCATTAGCTTAAACTAATTCTGTGTAGCCAGACCTTACAGTGTGCAAGAGACACATCCTGTGCAGATGGCAGTGTTGTGGACTGGTCAGAACTTTGCGTTTTCTTACAGTCAGAAAGATCCGATTTGCATCTCGTCTCTACCACTTTATTACTTTATGTGCTTGAGAGAATTATTTAATGATCAAGGTGTCTCAGTTGCCTCACTAACAAATGAAGGAACTGTGTTTATATTGCTATTGTTATGTCATGTACACACACTGACTAGAACAGTGTCCAGAGCCTCGTGAAGCAACCAATAAATGGTAGCTATTAATATTAGGATGGAGGAAAAGTGGTAATTCTGTAGCAAAAACAATGAGATCCCAGGTGAATGTAAGAAAGCAAAGGCATACTTAGCCTTTTCAGTACTTTTGCCTAAGATGCCAGTGGGAGCATCAGTGGTGGAGTTGAGGTGCAAATATATCATAATGTGTCCAATGTTTTTGGTGATGAAAAGATCATATACAGTGCATTAATATTGCATCAACATCTGATTTCTTCCATGATTCTTTCTGGATTTTTGTGTTTACTAACTATAACTTCTCTTCTCATGACTAGTTCTTACAACGATAAGCAACATGGGTGCTTAAGGGAAGTGAGAAGAGTGTCTTAAACAAAGGTGAATATTTTAAAATTCTATATCCTGGCCTACTTTGCAAAGCCATATTTTACCATATCTAATTTTTTCAAGTATAATTAACATACAGTGTTCTATTAGTTTCAGGTATCTGATATGATGATGCAACAATTCTATACACTGCTCAGTGCTCCTCACTGTAAGTGCACTCTTAATCCCTTTCATTATTTCACCCATTCACTCACTCACCTCCCCCCTGGCAACCACCAGTTTGTTCTCTGTATTTGAGTCTGTTTTTTTTATTCTCCTTTTTTCTCTGTTCTTTTGTCTTATTTTTTCCTAAGTTCCACCTGTGAGTGAAATCATATGGTATTTGTCTTTTTCTGACAGACTTATTTCACTTAGCATTGTATCCTCTAGATCCATCCTTGTGATTACAAATGGCAAGATTTCATTCTTTCCTGTGGCTGAGTGGTATGCCATTGTATGTATTTACATCTTCTTTATCCATTTCTCTATCAATGGACACTTTGATTGCTTCCATATCTTGGCTATTGTAAATAATGCTGCAGTAAACATAGAGGTGCATGTATCTTTTCGAATTAGTGTTTTTGTATTCTTTGGGTAAATTCCCAGGAGTGGAATTGTGGGGTCATATGGTAATTCCATTTTTAATTTTTTTGAGGAACCTCCATATTATTTTCCATAGTGGCTACACCAGTTTGCATTCCTAGCAACAGTGGACAAGGGTTCCTTTTTCTCCATACCCTTGCCAACACTTGTTATTTCTTTTGTTTTACTTTGTTTTTAAGATTTAATTTTTTATTTTAGAGAGAGAGAGAGCTTGAGAGCAGGGGGAGGGACAGAGGTGGTGGAAGGGAGAGAATCTTAAGCAGGCTCCATGCCCAGTGCAGAGCCTGATGTGGGACTGGATCCTATGACGCAGAGATCATGACCTGAGCTGAAATCAAGAGTCGGACGCTCAACCGACTGAGCTACCCAGACGCCCCTCTCCCTCCACCATGTTCTTCAGATTCTTTCACACTGGTTAGACCAAGTTCAAAGCCACACCCTTGAAGAGTGATAGAGTAAAATTACATTTCAATTTGTTTTTCCCTCCCAAATCTGGCTAATGTAGTTAATTGACAGAAGCAACTGTTGTTTCTAATCAGATATATAAACTATAAACCTCAAGGCAATTTTTCTCTTGCCAGTGGTTGCCCTTGATGGCAAAGTAATTACCATATTAGCAGCATTCCCTCAATTTCAACACTGAGCATTTCTCCCACAAAGCATGCTGGAGAAAAGTGCCAGGCCACAAGGCAGTTTAATAAAACCACTTCTGCCTTCACCCTGTGTAAATGTAAATGCCCATGCTGACTGGTCTGTTCCACCTGTGTAAGGCACAGGTTTATTTGTTTTTCTTTTTCAGTTTTAGTGTATAGCAGTATATTACAGTGCAATTGTTAATGGGACCAGTGACTCCACAGTTTTAAACCTAATACTTATGTCTTGAACATGAAATATTCAAATATTGTTTGGTGCATCTGGCAGGGTTGGTCTCTGCCATGACACCATACTGAATTATTTTGGTTCCCCAGGCTCCCTCTTGTCCTCAGGCCTTGCCCATGCTGAGCTGCTGAGAACCCAGTCCACTGCTCCTTGACTCTTTTCACAAGTCTAACCCCTGTTCACCATACAGGTACCAGTTCAGTTGTTACTTCCTCCAGGAAGCCTTCCCTAAAGTCTTAATTCTGAGTTAAGTGGCATGCAGTCATGTACGCTCCTCACATTACAATTCAATTGCTTATTTACTTAGTGGAATTCTCCACTAGACTGAATTTTCTGAGATCAGAGACACTGTTTTGTTCACAGAATGCCTTTAGCAGCTGGGAGGAAATATTTGTCGTAGTATCTTTTCAGTAAATATTTGCCGTTGTATATTTCACTTTTTGTTCATAGTTTGTTTTTGTTTTTGTTTTGTTTTTCTGTGCTATGGTAAGCATTTGCTCTCTTCACCAATTAACTTTGATGACTATGGTTTGCTTTAGCCAATGGGATGTGAGCAGATATGACATACAACACATCTTGGTAGAAACGTTAAGAGCACTTGCATGGTTTGACACTCCTCTTCTTCCTGCCTTCCACAGTCAGCAAAGTATTTTTCAAATAGTGGCTACTCTTCTGTTAAAAACAAACAAACAAACAAACAAACAAACTCAACCTAGTAAATTTGAAGATCTTTGTTAAGGGATTCATGAATCGGACAGCATTCCATGTAGTAAGTAGAGGGGAGCGCCAAGGAATTGTACAAAATGGAAGGTTTTTATAAGAAGGAAGGTGGGGCAAAAAAATTATTAGCAAAAGAAAAGGATGGTTTCAGGCAAGCTCAGAAGCAAAAGGCCGTATCCTGAAGATTGCCTCATCTTCCTTTGAAGAATGGAGGGGGCCCACTTAGCCTGTTACTTCATTGGTGCTGATCAGAGAATTCCCGACTTACGGTTAAAACTACATCTCCAGGGGAGATTGAAATTGCAATTAGATTAGGGATTAGCCCCTAGTTTGGAGACTCAACCTAAGTAATACTATTTTGGGTCTGTGGTTTTCTTTTTAATATCTCAGACTTGTTTCAAATAGAGAAGACACATGATGCAAGCCAAGCCCAAAAGAGCCCAGTAGAGCCCAGTAATTTGCATGACAAATGACTGTTGTAAATTGTTGAGATTTGAAGATTGCTTGTCATCACAATAAAAGTTGATTAATAAAGAAATTGATACCTAGAAGCAAGGCACTACTGTAACAACAAAAAACTAAAGTATGTAGTTTTGCACCATGCCTACTATGGGAACTCTAATGTTAAAGGAGGCTGGAAAAATGACAACCTATACTATACAATGGGTGAAAATTTTGGTAAAATTGTTACCTGAGATAATTTGAAAGGCAGAAAATACACCTATGAACTTGTGACTTTGGCAAAGACTTTTTGAAACAGAATGTTGGTGGCCCCAAATTGCTTATTGGGCATTATAAGAAAGAGATGAGCTGAGAAAATAATTGGCCTTTTTTTTTCAAATAAGTATGGTAGAGAAAAGGAGAATCCAGAAATCCAGAGAAAGAATTAAAAGATGCAACTGTTTCTCATCTCCAGCCAGTAAACTATTTACAAATTAAGAAAAAACCTCAGTGCAAAGACCAACTCAAGGGCATGGAAAGTCATTTTCTAGTTGTGTGTGCATTTTCTTACATGGAATAATTTGAAATATTTTTAGTGAATGTAAAGTATATCAGAAATTTAACAACTTGAGGGACGCCTGGGTGGCGCAGGTGTTAAGCGTCTGCCTTCGGCTCAGGGCATGATCCCAGCGTTCCGGGTTCGAGCCCCACATCAGGCTCTTCCGCTGGGAGCCTGCTTCTTCCTCTACCACTCTCCTGCTGTGTTCTGTCTCTCACTGGCTGTCTCTCTCTGTCAAATAAATAAATAAAATCTTTCAAAAAAAAAAGAAAGAAATTTAACAACTTGAGCAAATTCTGAATACAAAAATACCATAGTAATATAGGGAATTTTAAGGATAATTTCAAAGAAACTTTAAAATGGATAAATGGAAGAAAAGCAATTTATACTATCTATTCTCTTTTAGAAACCCATTATAAACATTAGAAGACATGAGCAGTTATGCAAAATTAATATTATAAAGTGCCTATAAAATGCTTTTGTCATCCTTCATAATATGAAGAGAAACTATTTTCATTCTGTTAAGTAAAAATACACCTAATTAAAATTATTACTACTACTAATAAGACTCAAACTTGAGAGCAAAGACCAAATCAAGACTGTTGTCACCACACTATTTGTTGAGACCTTTGATTCCTTTAAAGTGATCCCTGGTAAGTCATTTCACTTGGTACAAAATGGCTCAGGGTAAAAAGACCATAGATTTGGCCCAATGAAAGTCTAAAGAGTTAAAATTATCTGTAATTAAGCCCAGAAGAATGTCTTCTAATGATGGATTTGGTTACTGGCAGGAGGCATTAACAGGAAACAAAGGTATCAAAGAAACCAAGAATATTTTTGAAAGTGTAGTAATGCCCAAACTGCCACCAGCCTGAATTAAAAGGAGTTGTGATTGTTTGAACAATAAAACTATTCTTGAGCCCTCAACTTTCTATAGGCAGGCTGAGAAAGCTGTTCGGTAGCCAAAGAGGGCAATTTTTCACAAAGATGATATGAGAAAAGGAAAGACCTCCTGGAAGATGAAGTCAAGAGACATGAAGGACGATAGACTATGAATCTACCTCCAGGAAACAAAACCAAAGGGGCACCTGGGTACCGCAGTCGTTAAGCGTCTGCCTTCAGCTCAGGGCATGATCCTGGTGTTATGGGATCGAGCCCCACATCAGGCTCCTCTGCTGGAAGCCTGCTTCTTCCTCCCCCACTCCCCCTGCTTGTGTTCCCTCTCTCGCTGGCTGTCTCTGTCAAATAAATAAAATCTTTAAAAAAAAAAAAAAGGAAACAAAACCAAAGGTTGATTAAGTTTCCTACAATAACTCAGATTGGTAGACCTTATAACAATTCCTCATTGGGATTTCAGAATTACTGTGGGTCAGTGATTGCTGGGTTCTCCTTTTCTTCCCCCTTCTAAATAAAGTGTTTATTGTGGGTTCCACTATTTTATTATGGCTGTGTGGGGTGCAAATAACAAGTCAAGAGGAGCTATGTTTGAGCATGATATATATTTTAAGAGCCTGGATTTCAATCTAGGTGTTTTGATTGAATGAGACCTTAAAGTATTGTTAGAATGGTGACTGTTTGTTTATAGGGAAGGAAGTGAACATTTGTAAACAATGGCAGGCTGTGGTAGATTGCATTATTTTACAAATATTCATTCCCTCAATACCCTCACCGTACTTCTCTGTGAACAAGGTCTACTTTCTTGCCCACAGCCTTCAGCCTAGGTCATATTACTTTCTTTGGCTAAGAGAATATCTCAGTAGAAGTTTTAAATGTTCTTGCATGTTTTGCATGGCTTGATGTCCAGTCTCTTGATTTTTCCCTCCAAAATGAGAATAGTATGTCCAAGGTACTGGCTTATTCCTTCAGCCTGGCCAAGGAATGAAAATACATGTTTCATGGAGGCAAGATCTAGTTCTACCAAGCTCAGCTAAATCTGGCAGAACCACCGCCCTCATGATCTTGAGCCTATGTGTTCTTATAATCCACGAGGACATTGGGATTATTTGTTACTATAGCAAAAGCTAGCTTACACAAGTTTCGAATGAATGGTTGATGAAAATAAAGAAGGAAGAATTGTATTGTCCATAAAAATGCTTGGTTTATATACAAAAACCAAGTAAGTGTCTGAACGTACACAACTAAACAAACTCTCAATCAGAATTACTCGTAGGAGGAATTTATAGATACTAGTTGAGTTGTTTGGTTATTTGGCTACTTGGACAGTAGTTTTAACCTAAGTCGAAAGAAATGGCCCTAGATTCAATGGCATAAAGGAGATATTAATAGGCTTTTCAGATCTCTTACATTTCTTTTAAAAAAAATCAAGAAGTATCTCTAGACCCAAAATTCTAAAAGAAATTCCAGTATATATTAGAAGATGGGTCAACATTTCCAAGAATCTGGATAAAGAAGAGGCCTGCAGATTTAAAAAAGGGAATACCAAAGTTGAATGTTTGGGACATTGATTGTTTAATGTTGTATATGCATGCCTTTTTGAGTAATAAAAATTTGTACCTGGAATGTAACTCAATTATATATTACTTTTTCTTTGAATTTCCTTCATTCTATAGTAAAGATTACTTATTAACTGGAAAAAAAAAGATGAAAGAGTTTTACTTAAAAATATGTTTTGAATGGCATCCAATTGTCACTGAGAGAAGGATTGAATCAATAAATGTGACAAAACCTCAGGGAATTATGAGTTCAAAAGTTAATGAGAAGAACAGTATGGAGGTTCCTCAAAAAGTTAAAAACAGAACTACCTTATGATCCAGCAATTGCACTACTAGGTATTTACCCAAAGGATACAAAAATACTGATTTGAAGAGACTCATGCTCCCTGATGTTTATAACAGCATTATTAACAATGGCCAATTATGGAAAGAACCCAAATGTCCATTGATTGATGAATGGATAAAGAAATTGTGGTATATATCCACAAAGGAATATTACTCAGCCATAAGAAAGAATGAAATCTTACCATTTGCAAAGACATGGATGGAGCTAAAGTATATTATGGTAAGCAAAATAAATCAGTCAGAGAAAGACAAATACCATATGATTTCACTCCTAAGTGGAATTTAAGAAACAGAACAGATGAACATGGGAGGGGAGAGGCAAACCATAAAATAGGCTCTTTTTTTTTTTTTAAGATTTTATTTGTTTGACAGAGAGAGACACAGCGAGAGAGGGAACACAAGCAGGGGGAGTGGGAGAGGGAGAAGCAGGCTTCCGACTGAGCAGGGAGCCCCATGAGGGGCTCTATCCCAGCACACTGGGATCATGACCCGAGCTGAAGGCAGACACTTAACGACTGAGCCACCCAGGCACCCCCATAAAATAGACTCTTAACCATAGAGAACAAACTAGGGGCTGCTGGAGGGGAGGTCAGTAGAGGGATGGCTTAAATGGGTAATGGGTATTAAGAATGGCACTTAACTGTGATAAGCACTGGGTGTTATGTGTAAGTGATGAATCACTAAATTCTACTCCTGAAACTAGTATTACATTGTATGTTAACTATCTGGAATTTAAATAAAACTTGAAAAAAGTTGATTAGAAGCTCCACATACAGAATGAAGTTATCTAAATAGCCTTACTTAGGAAGGTCTGTCATCTGACTACAGGGCTGACTAATCCTCTTAATGATCTTTTTCCCCCCTTATTCATCTTTTTAAATGCTTTTGCAGCTGGGAAAGTTAGCACCATCAGTGTTATTTTTAAATTCTTTTTTTTTTTTTGCAATTAGTACAATTTTAACAGTACAATATCATAAATATTTCTTCAGCAGTCATACATTACAGAATTTTTATTCAGTCCTGTCAAAATATAATTGCTATATCCAACCTAAAGCAATTAAAATCTGAACTGTGAGGTAGTGGAGATTGAGAAACAATCTCATTACAATGAATCAGCATCACTGGAATGATTCACCTGATACAAGTTACCAATCAAATGAGTTAAGGGAAGTGGTTAATATTAGATTTATTATATCAGTACAGTTAAATTTAGATGGTAAAACTAATAAACAATGTTCTGACGTGAGCTAAGGAAAAGAGGAGAAACGCATCAGAAGGGATGACCCAAAGAGCATTCTTTCGGACCTTTGTGCAAGAACCCAAACAGCTCTGCATTTTAGCAACATGTAATTTTAAAGTTAACAACTTACCAAGCCCTTCCTTGTGTGTTAACTTTTGAATGTCCCAGCAGCCCTAGTGAAGGAGGGTGACTTGGAACGTCTATTCTGCAAAGGAATGAGACTGAGCTCTGAGAGGTGGACGCCTCCTCCAAGCCTGTCAGTTGGTCTGTGTACAGAATCAGGATTTACACTGAGATCTGCCAGCACCAAATCCAGGGGTCTTTTCATTCCATTCTCATGGTCCCCTGGAGAGGGACTTGAGACAATGGGCACCTAAAGGCCAGAAGAAAGAAGAATGTGATTATGAGGAAGTGGGAGGTAAGAAGTGGAGATAAATACAGAGAAAAGAATGAGCACAAAATAAAGCACATTTCCCTACAAAATGATTTCAAGTGTGAAACTTCAGGGGGTGCCTGGGTGGCTCAGTCAGTTAAGCAATCGACTCTTGAACTCAGCTCAGGTCTTGATCTTAGGGTCCTGAGTTCAAACTCACCTTGGGCTCCATGCTGGGCATGAAGCCTACTTAAAAAAAAAAAATCAAGTGTGAAACTTCTTTGTAAACTTGAAAATCTATAAATGTTATTTCTAAACTGTGCCCATTTGCACATGAAAGGAGGAGAACGACTCCCTTATTTTCTCTTCTGCTTCATTTTCTATTTCCTTAAAATGTTTTCAAGTTTTTATTTAAATTCTAGAAAGATTTATTTTTTTAAGCTTAATTTATTCATTTGAGAGAGTGCACGCATGCAAGGGGGGAAAGGAGCAGAGGGAGAAAATCTCCAGCGGACTCCTTGCTGAGCTCCATTCGGAACCCCATCCGCGACCCAGGAGATCATGACCTGAGCCAAAACCAAGAGTCCCATGCTCAGCCAACTGAGCCACCCAGGCGCCCCTAGAAAGACATGATTATTATAACTGGTCCTATTTCATGGATAGCTAATTTTGTGAACTTTTAAATAATCACATCCACAAAAATAATAGAAAGGATAAGAGATAGATAGCCAACAACTATCTTTCTTAAAGGGGAACTGGTCTATTGAGTCCTTCATGAATCCATTCATTGAATAAGTATTTGAATACCTGCTACATGCCAATCTTTTGATCAACTGAGATGAAGCTTATAAGAAATGACCATCTACTTCAGGAGCTTATAATTTAACAGGTGTGTCAAGATTCCTATGTGTGAAATAAGTAATAAACTCATGGTGATAATGATTTTTGTATTAACAAGAATGGTTCATGAAATCAATTCTTTGGACATGTAGAGACTGGGTTAGGTAAGGTGCTCAGTCGTCCGGAGGAAGCTTAGGCCACTTCTGGGCGAGGCCCTCACTTCATCCATGACTAGCACCGTGCTGGGTAGCACCCACTCAGCCCTTGCCCACACCATGGCTTCCGTCTCAGAGCTCACCTGCATTTACTCGGCCCACGACCATGAAGTGATGGTAACAGAGGAAAAGATCAATGCCCTCATGAAAGCAGCAGGTGTAAATGTTGAACCTTTCTGGCTGGGCTTGTTTGCAAAGGCCCTGGCCAGTGTCCACATTGGGAGCCTTGTCTGCAAGGTAGGGGCTGATGAACCTGCCCCAGCAGGAGGTCTTGCTCCATCCACCACGGCTGCCCCCCACACCCTGCTGATGAATAGGAGGTGGAAGCAAAGAAAGAAGAATCAGGAGTCTGAAGATGACATGGGCTTTGGTCTTTCTGACTAAACCTTCTTCTGAAACTATTCAATAAAAAGCTGAACTCTAAGAAAGAAAGAAGGAAGGAAGGAAGGAAGGAAGGAAGGAAGGAAGGAAGGAAGGAGGAAGGAAGGAGGGAGGGAGGGAGGGAGGGAGGGAAGAAGGAAAGGAAAGGAAAGGAAAGGAAAGGAAAGGAAAGGAAAGGAAAGGAAAGGAAAGGAAAGGATGAAAGTCTAAGGGGGATCTTTACAGTTTCATAGAGGAATTAGACTTAAGAGGAGTTTGATCATACCCGTGCATGAGATTCATTTAGGTGAGTTCAAAAAGCAAGAACAAAGATGTGGATGTAGGAAGCAGGCAAGAGAGTACAGAAGTATGTTAAGGAGAGCAAATTACTAAAAGTCTTAGTACTATAGGAAATACAAGTTATGTGCCATATTTATACTTGAAACCTCTGCATGCTTCAAACAATAACATTGTGAATGAAGACTATGGCTAGCTCAAGTGAGATGAAGGTAAGCAGGTCTGTCAAGATCACAAGGGCCTCTAGCTCCTTTGGCATCTTTTACTAGCTCGGTGGGTATCACAGCCAAGAGAGAAGCATTGCTAGGACATAAGGACCTATGCTGACTTGAAAAGTTTAAGTAAGTTCTGGTTGAGAAGTACCAATCTGTGAAATCCCCACTGTATTAATGAAAATAAGAAAACCACATTCATGAATATACATTGTTCATGCCTTCACTGAGCTGTTGCTACATGGAATGGAAGAAACTCTTGATGGTACTTGAAAGGGTAATGAGTGTATAGGTACTAGTATTATTTGATTTGTGGAGAGTATAGTCAAGAGATTCCCTATGCCAATTGATTTCAACTTTTTTGATTATAGTCCAAAGTAAGAAATACTTAGACTGCAATCTATACACACATTCATAACTATATCTATATTGATATATGTTACACATACAAATTGTTACAAAACAATACACACTTTATGTTTATCTGGCTAAGAGTAGACTGTGTTTGCTGTTTAACTGTGGTGTCAGAAGCTATAAATTTCTTTCATTGTCATTGCTTTTGTTTCCCCTGTAGTCTTTGGGTTTTCATAGAGACTCCTTAAATAACATCTGAGGCTTTTAGTTCTTTTAGCTTCAATCTCATGATATTTTACAGGAGCCCTATTGTTATTGATGCAAGGTATAGAGTGAGGAAGTATTCTATGGGCCTATCATTACGTGTCAGTCTTTTAGTGAGTCTAAGCTGGGTATTTCCCTTCCCTCAGGCCAGTTAGGCTTTAGTAAAACCCCAGTCAGTTAGGCTCTGGTAAAACAGTTTCTGTTGAGGGTAGACCTTGCTAAGAATGTATTTCAAAACGGTTACTTTTTCCCTCCTCTGGCTGGAAGTACTAGGGGATTTGTCTCCCATCTTCACAGTGAGAACATAGGAGCTCTGGAGGTAAAACTCATAGAAATGGAAGAGTCCCGTTAAAACTGGGTCCCCTTGGAGTTTTTAACTCTTAAGCTAGTCTACATGGAGCCACTTAGTAAATAATCAATTACAGTTCGAAGTATTCTTACAGATACTGGTTCCTGCTCCTGGATGCTTTCCCTGGGCTTCTACTCCTGGTAAACTGCAATTCTCTGTATCTTCCTGTCTGTCTCTCTGTTTTGGGGAGCAACACTTTGTCCTTTGACCCCGGTTTTCTGATGACTCTAAAAACTCATCAAAATTCATTTCAGTTTGTTCAGCTTTTTTCTTGTTGTGAGGATAGGAATGACAACTTCCAAGCTCTTTCAATACTTTATATTATGTGCAATTAATACATTTTTTCTGTTCTATTTAATTATTATTTTAAAAATTGCTGGTTGTGGGGTGCCTGGGTGGCTCAGTCTGTTAAGCATCTGCTTTCAGTTCAGGTCGTGGTCTCAGAGTCCTGGGATCGAGCCCCGCATTGGGCTGGCTCCCTGCTCAGCAGGGAAGTCTGCTTCTCTCTCTGCCCCTCCACCCTCATGCTCATTCTCTCTCTCTCTCTCTTGCTCTCTCTCTCTGTATCTCAAATAAATAAATAAAATCTTTTTAAATAAATAAATAAATATAAATATTAAAAATTGCTGGTTAAAACCCACTAAACTGAGTTAGTTTGGTGATTTATAAGAGTATTAAAAGAAAATACAATTGAATTATTCTATACCCTGAAAGTGGGGAAACTATGATTCCAGAAGCAATGAAAATGATTAACTTGATTAGATAAAAATTAAAAATGTGAAAATAAACACAACTAAATAAAAAAGCAAATGACTGGCTTGGAAAAAGTATATGTTATACACAAATGGTTCATATCTCTAAGATACATAAAAACTTCTAAAACTAAAGAAAAAAGACAATCCTATAGAAAAATAGGCTAGAGGGGCGCCTGGGTGGCACAGCGGTTAAGCGTCTGCCTTCGGCTCAGGGTGTGATCCCGGCATTCTGGGATCAAGTCCCACATCAGGCTCCTCCGCTGGGAGCCTGCTTCTTCCTCTCCCACTCCCCCTGCTTGTGTTCCCTCTCTCGCTGGCTGTTTCTCTCTGTCAAATAAATAAAATTTAAAAAAGAAAAATAGGCTAGAAATATGAATACAATTCATAGGATAAAGAAATGAAAATGGCTGTTAAACATAAAAGTTTTCAATTACATTCATAACAATAGAAGTGCAATTTAAAATTTCACTGAGTTATTATTTCTTTCTTATCAGATTGGGAAAAATCCAGAAGTCTGCAACATATTCTGTTGACGAGGCTGTGAAGAAATAGCACCTTAATACGCTGTTATGGAAATACAAAATGTTGTAACTCTTACAGAGAGGGGAATTTGTCAATATATAGCAAAATTACCTAAGTACTTACCCTTTGATTTAGCAATCCCACTTCTAGAAATCTACTACAAAGATACATTGAAAAAAGGACAAAAAGATAGGTTCACAGGAATTCACTGAAATACTATTTGTAGGGGCATCTGGGTGGCTCAGTCAGTTAAGCCTTCGACTCAGGTCATGATCTCAAGGTCTTGGGACTGAGCCCCGCATCCTGCTCCCTGCTCAGCAGGGAGCCTGCTTCTGCCTCTCCCTCTCCCAATGCCACCCCCCCATCTCATGCATGGGCATGCTCTCTATCTTAAATAAATAAAATCTTAAAAAAAAGAAGAAATACTATTTGTAATAACAAGGATTGTAAACAACCCAAATGTTTATTAATAGGGAATGGGTTAAATAAGACCATGCTATATCAATACAATAGGATACTTTGCAGCCCCTACAAAAGAGGCCAGAGAAAGCTCCCTTGCCCCTTCCACCATGTGAGGTTACATTGAGTAGTCAGCAATCTGCAATCCAGAAGAGGGTCTTCACCTGAACCCAACCATGCTGGCATCCAGTTTTGGACTTCCATCCTCCAGAACTCTGAGAAATAAATTGCTGTTATTTATAAGCCACCCAGTCTGTGATATTTTGTTATAGCAGCCCAAATAGAAATAAGCTATCAAGCCATAGAAAGACATGGAAGAAACTTAAATGCATATTATTAAGTGAAAGGAGTTAATCTGAAAACACCACAAACTGTATGATTCCAACTATATGATATTCTGGAAAAAGAAAAACCATGGAGACAGTAAAAGGATCAGTGGTTGTCAGCAATTAGAGAAGAAGGAGGGAAAAATAGGTGGAGCACACAGGATTTTTAGGGCAGTGAAAATATTATAATAGGGCATAGATGTCATTATACATTTCCTAAAACCCATAGAACATACCAATAGTGAACCCTAATGTAAGCTATGGACTTTGAGTGACAATAATGTGTCCATGTAGGTTCATTGATTGTAATAAATGTACTACTCTGGTGCAGAACTTTGAAAGAAGGAGAGGCTGTATGTATGAGGGGACAGAGGATATATAGGGAATCTCTGTACCTTCTGCTCATTTTTGCTGTGAATCTAAAACTGCTCTGAAAAATAAAATCTATTCACTTTTTTTAGTAACAAATTATAGAAATGATCCCTGAAAGTATAATCTTATTATTATTGTATTTTTTAAATAAGGAAAACAAACCAGACAAATGGTTACCAACAAGAGAAAAATATCATTTCATACCAAAAGGAACCAGTACTCCTTGGACAGGTGGTTGATTCCAGTTCTGAAACAGGAAATTTACTGATGAGCATTTTGTGAGCCAGAAAGCCAGGAAATTATCAAAGGCTACTATGGTCTTATCAAACAGACTCAGGTGTCAACTTGGCCTATTGACTTGGGTCTTTGAACATCAATAAGGATATTGACTACAGTGGATGGACACAAATCCAATATATTCAAATTAGTAAGTTCAAAATGATACTTTAAAAAACTTCATTGATCATCATTCTCTTGAGAATGGCCTATACATCAGGGAAAGCAGATAACTGATGTTGAGAAAGTTTACTTTATGGAAATCTTCCAGCTAATAAACAATGAAGAAATTATGAAATTATCACTATTTTACAACCCCTAATGAATTAATAGCTATAAGCAACAATCATCAACGGCTGCTAACATCACTGAGAATGAGACAAGACAGACATTATGTACATACTCAGAGAAGTATACCAATGAAGAACTCTTGTGAAAAAATCAAGCCCGGGGCGCCTGGGTGGCACAGCGGTTAAGCGTCTGCCCTCGGCTCAGGGCGTGATCCTGGTGTTATGGGATCGAGCCCCACGTCAGGCTCCTCCGCTATGAGCCTGCTTCTTCCTCTCCCACTCCCCCTGCTTGTGTTCCCTCTCTCACTGGCTGTCTCTGTCTCTGTCGAATAAATAAATAAATAAATCTTAAAAAAAAAAATCAAGCCCAAATCTGTCAATATCTAACTACCAATTAGTAGGAAATTAAGGGGATGGAGGAATACGTTAAATAGCACCATGGGAATGTAAGCAAGATAGGGGGAGTAGAGTTTCTGCAGGAAAAACCTACTAGTGTCTTTCTTCGATAACCGTACCAAAGATAAAAAGAGAGAAAGAGAGAGGGAATAAGAGAGTGGGAGAGAGAGACAGGGAGTAAGAAAAATTGCAAATAAAAAAGGATAGGAAAGAAACCTACATATGAAAAGAAAATAAAAAGACTTAACAACCAGATACAATGTTTAAACTATATTTGGATCCTTATTTAAATTTTTATTTATTTTTAGAGATTCATTTATTTATTTGAGAGAGAGAGAGTGCATTCGAGTGGAAGGAGGGGCAGAGGGAGAGGGAGAGAGAGAGAGAGAGAATCTCAAGCAGATTCTGCACTGAGCACAACTTGGGGCTTGATCTAATGACGCTGAGATCATGACCTAAGCCGAAATCAAGAGTCAGATGCTTAACCAACTGACCCACCCAAATGCCCCTGGATCCTAATTTAAACAATAAATGATAAAAAAAAAATTGTGAAGCAATTGAAAATATTTCAACTTTTCAATATTTCCTTAACATTTATGATACTAAAAGAACAACTTGCTAAGATAACGATATTATGATTATAGTTGAAGAAAAGTAGATATACACACATATATTCATGTATAAATATATTCACAGTTGGAATTATATCTGCAATTTGCTACTAAATGTTTTAGAGGTGGGGAGTCACTGAATTGATAATTGCTGAATTATTAAACCTGAGTGTGATGTTTGTACCCACAGGTTTTTAATTTATGCAGGTGACTGGTTACCAACACAGAGAGGTTAATGCCATTGAAAGAAGATTTTTATTACTTATATTTTTCAAGAGGAGAGGGCAGTCCATGCCATACAGGGTAAGCATCAGGGTGGTCAGGAGACGGAAGACAGGAGCAAGGGGAAAGTCTGTGCCAGAGTCTTTATTGGGATTTCCACGGTAAAGGCAAGGCAGGACAGGGTAAACAGTTTAGGGTTGGTCAATTTGAATAATTCTGGCAGGCTTTGGATTATGGGGGTGGTCTCTACTTGCTCGATACCTGTCTCTGAGATAATTTAGGGCAGGGGAAATTTTGGCTTGGTGTGTGAAAGTCAGATAGGGAAGTGGTTGGTTTGTGTAGGAGACACATGCTTGCAAATAAATTGGTTACTACATTTAGGAATTAGCTAGTTCTGGGAAGGGCAATCTCTCCCAGCTCTGTAAGGCCCCAAAATGCCAGAACATCAAGAATACAGAAAAGAAAATATAGTTAATATAATTGGTCCCATGATGAATGGATATCAATAGACAAATACAGAGTCTAAGAAAATACATACATGGAGTACATTATACTGTTTTCTCCATTATCATATATGTTTGAAAATTTTCAAAATAAAATGTTTTTTAGAAAACTAGAGGGGCGCCTGGGTGGCACAGCGGTTAAGCGTCTGCCTTCGGCTCAGGGCGTGATCCCGGCGTTCTGGGATCGAGCCCCACATCAGGCTCCTCAGCTATGAGCCTGCTTCTTCCTCTCCCACTCCCCCTGCTTGTGTTCCCTCTCTCGCTGGCTGTCTCTATCTCTGTCGAATAAATAAATAAAATCATTAAAAAAAAAACTAGAAAGAACATTAGTGTAAATGGGTTGTTTTCCCAAAGAGAGCTACAACAATATCATCTGTACCACATGCTCTTTTGCATTGTGGCCTTGCTATTTACTCTTCTATTAAAAGGTGGAGTCTATGTCCTCCACCATTGAATTTGGGCTAGACTTAGTACTTATCAAGCCTAATGGGAGATATAATGCTTTGACTTCTGAGGCTAGGCCTTAAAAGTTATACAACCTCTATCTTTTCATTTTATAATTCACCTTCTGGGAACTCAGCCTCTATGCTGTGAGGAAGCCAAACAGCCACTTGGAGACATCTGTGTGGAAAAACACCAAGGTCTCTGACAACACCCCCAGCTGAGCCCTCAATTAGGAACCAGAAGTAACTGAGAAATGTGAGACTGTTTTAGACCTCTAGCCATCCCTGCACCTCCACTGACACCATGATCCCTAACAAAGAAGAAACTCTAGCCAGTCCCTGCCTGAATTCCTGACCCACAGAACCATGAGCAAATAAACTATTTTTGTTTTAGGCAATCAAATTTGAGATAATGTGTTACATAGCAGTGAATAACTGACATCAAAGTATAAGAATATCTTATAGAGATCATTACTTTCTTATGAAGAGAAAATAAAGAACTATAATATAGATGAACTCTTCAAGCAAATACATGAAAATAAAGAAGAATTTCACCTAAACACCAAAAAAATGATTTTATAATCTACGATTTTTAAAAATAATGCCTAAAGTAATGCAAGGCAGATTGTTAATAAGTGGTTCAGAGCTGGAAATACCTCTACAGTCTTAGAACATTGAGATCTATTTAGCTGGAGTAAATAGTAACATTAGAGGAGTAGCAAGGAACTGGATGGGGAAGGTTGATAGAGACATTAACTTTAAAATGTCTTGGGTAATAGTTCAGACTTTAAGAGGTAACCAAAAGTTGGCTGAAGATTCTTAGGACAGTGACATGATCAAATCAGTATTTTGACAAAAGTAATTGTTTTGTATGGATTAGTATGAGGAAAAACTTGACACATCAGGGCCAGTTAGGATGATTTCCAGATATGAGGTTATGAGAAGTTGGACTAATGAAATGACAGTGCATACAAGTTCAAAAACTATCTAATGAATAATTAAGAGATGACTAAATGGTAAAGGGAATGATGAAGGAAAATCCAGAGATGGTGCTGAGATTTTGAGTTGGGATGACTAAGAAAATTGTGGCAACACTGATGCAGAGAAGAAAACTGAGAAGAGATAATAGGTTGAAAGATAATGGTGACCTACTGAGTAGAATTCTAGACCTATTGAGATAGTAAGTTCTAGACATACTAAGTTAATGTTATATCCAAGTAGATATATCCCATATTTAGTTTCTGGCATGAAATTGAATTAAGATGAGACATTAGAACTCAAATAATAAGCAGTATTTTCAAAAATGTGTTTCTCAAACACTATTGACATGAGATGCCCCATTAAAAATCCTGAGACTAAATAAATTTGGAAAATGTTTACTACTTCTTAGATACTCAGAATGCACATTAGAATATCAAACACTCAAAATGAACTGTCTCTACAAAAGCCTGTATCATTTTGCCTAAGTAAAACATTCCAAACCATGGTCAACTCTTGATACTTTATATCATGATCCACTTGGAAAATGTAGGATGAGACTCCTCAAGAACAGACTTAATAGCTAAAGCCAGTGCACAGAATCAATCAAAAATGGAAAAGAAACTTGAGAGTGAGGGTCAAAGGGTTAAGAACTGAACTAGAATAGGGAAGAGTCTGGAGAAGGAATTGTCTGACAATGGAAGATGATCATGGAAGTTCAGTGTCACAGAAGATCACAGAAGCCAACCATTAAGTGGGTTTCAGAAGGACAACATGGCCATGTGCTGCAGAAATGTTAAGAAGGCGAAAGCCAAAAAGAAAGGTCTGGAGAAGGTCACTGGATTAGTCAGAGGCAATAGTCACCCTTGAAAGAGTTTTGGTGGAAGGTTTTGAAGAAAAATGTCTGACAGAAGCTAAAGAAGAAGTACATTGTGAGGGAAATCAAAACCATGGGTAATAACTATTAACTGGCTATCTGAAAGTGAACATCTGAGGGAAAGAAGACTAGCTCCATGGACTGTCTGTGTCAATTGAAAAATTATCAACAGTGGAAAAAAATCTGTGCACGTGCAAAGACGGATGAGAATACACCAATGGAGCATGTCTAGAAATGATGCTGAAGCAGTCAGAATGCTCTATCTGAGGAATAAGGAATAGTCCTAGAGCAAAAGTAGCAGCATTAATCTGGAAGAAGAGGAATAGCTTTTTTTCTGAGATGAGTACAAAAGGCAAGTGATGTCAAAAGAGGGCTAAATGGGTGACAATGGAAGAGAAGAACTCCTAAGGATCAGCAGAGTTGGGGGGAGGAGGCAGATGGCAAGGAGGAGGCTGTAGTTAGAGAAGGAGAGAACTAAATGTATGCTCTTAGAAAAGGAGCAACCCTAGCCTCCTTGAAGGACATTAAAATCTGGGAGATTGAAGAGGTACTTTAGGTTAATTTTGAAAGGGAGTATAAATATAAATATTATTTATTCTTTAATAAAACATATTCTTTAATACTTACGGAAAAATTTGGAAAGGGTGGTAAGATCTGTTCCCTTATTGCTTACTTATCAGTTTATTTCAATTGCTTATTATAGATGAGAACTCTCTATTAGAATCTAAGTTCTATGGGGCAGGCCTTGTTCTGTCTTGTTGTTTATTTTTGTGCCACTGACATCTAACTGGCTGGCAGATAGCAGGTGGTTGGTAAATATTAGTTCAGAATTTATAGGTGTGCTTTGGTTCATGAGGCAGAGTAGAAGTGCAGGGCACAAATAATAGGAATAAATATTTGATTATAGCAGAAGAGGAAGACTAGGTTTGTGAGTGGGGAAACAGGCCTCACTAATAAACATTTTTGAGTAGTGAAGCTCAAAATGACCTCTCAGATCTTCTAATCTTAATTCCTGTTTCCAGGAAAGGTTCACATAATTACTCAGCCTTAAGAAACAAACTCAACTAGGAATGACTGAGTGGCTCAGTCAGGTAAGCATCTGCCTTTAGCTCAGTACATGATCCCAGGGTCTTGGGATCCAGCCCCATGTCAAGGCTCCCTGTTCAGTAAGGTGCTTGCTTCTCCCTCTCCCTCTTGTGCTCTCTTGCTCTCTCTCTCTTGCTTTCTCCCTCTCTCTCTCTCTCAAATATATAAATAAAAATATATAAATAAAAATCTAAAAAGAAAAAAAAGCTCCACCAAAAGACTCATAATACCAGTAAAAGGCTACATTTGATTTCATCATTTGATTTTTTTTACTATTACCCAAATATGAAGAATAGAAATATAATCACAAGCTTTCTACCTCCAACAGTTCACTTCCATCTCCTGCTA
Organism: Ursus maritimus; assembly: GCF_017311325.1. Lineage (NCBI taxonomy): Eukaryota > Metazoa > Chordata > Mammalia > Carnivora > Ursidae > Ursus > Ursus maritimus. The sequence continues at coordinate 51,645,693 of NW_024427107.1, read as the reverse complement.
GTTGCTACATCATTGATCATTTCGAATTCATCATTCCCATAATGCTGAGCTCTCACTCTCCATTCCCAATGCCTATTCCAGATACACCCAAAATAAAAGGCCACTGTGAGAATTAGAAGTTCTAAAACACCCAATGAATATGAAGTGAGGTAGAGAGCAAAGGCATTATGTAAGACATTTCAGTTGTGCCAGTAGGTCTTGGTGTTTCTGACTTAATAAGTTGACTCCTCTTCTAAGACTAACAAAGCAGTACAGCATGCAGCAAAAAGCATCAACTTTGAGGCCAACAATCCAGACTTGGTTTTTGAATCCCAAACACAATTTCTTGCTGATTATGTAATTCTACTTAAATTATTCAACTCCATGCAATGAGGATGATAATAACTTGTAGTTTCAGATTCGTTTTGAAAATTATAGATAATGTCTATAATATACTTGGTTCAAAGCAAACACTCAGTAAAGTGATGCTACAAATATTTTTATCCAAATACTCTATTTTGATAGTCAAAATGCCACAGCTAGGGCCATAGTTAAATATTATAAGTTTCTGGCCATAGCAAGTGAAAAGGGCAGTGAAAATGAGTCTAAATACAGAAAATTACTTTAAAGTCTGTTTAGGAAACAGATCCCACACGCCCTTTTCTCTGTAAACTGCAGGGCAACTGCAGTCTTCATTTCCAGGAAAGGACTGAAAATACTTCTCTGAAAAGGGTAAAATGGAGGGTCTCTGGAGTAGGAGATATCAGAGTCATTGGTATCCTTAATATCCCACTGAAAATGTAGAGATTAAATCAATATTTACACTCTGAATGCTGAGCTGTCCTGCCTCCTTCCCTCATTCAGCTCCCAAGACTCTTAACGGCCAGATTTCAAACCTGCAGGCAAGAGACTGGAAGTTTTCTTTGGGCAATGTTACCAGCCCAGATAGAAAGATGAAAGATACTGAACATCGGAAATTCAATGAAAGAAAGAAAGAAAGAAAGAAAGAAAGAAAGAAAGAAAGAAAGAAAGAAAGAAAGAAAGAAAAAAGAAAGTCAATGAAAGGACAGACCACCAAAAGTGAAGCCCACAATTGACAAGTACCGTCTATACACTCAAACTTGCAGTCAGGTTTTCAGTGGCCTTCTCTTTGAAAAAAAAGAGCAACTAAGGATTACCAGACAAATAAACAAGGGAATGGAGTCTATTAAGGGAGAAGAAAAGTTTACTTAAAGAAATCATCTTAAGATATATAAGATATAAATATTATAACCATGAGGCAAGATCAGTATGCTATTGAAAATGGAGGGGGAATTATTCATAATTTTTTAAAGAGCTTTTGGAATTTAAAAAAATGTAGAAATCAAAAATTCAATAGAAAGGCTGGAGAATAACACTGCAGAAAACTTTCAGAGAATAGAGTAAGAAGACAAACAAAAAATAGGAAAAATAAGCAAGTAGAGAACTAATCCAGGAAATCTAATACCCAAATACAAAGATTTCCAGATAGAGAACGTGCACAATGGAGTAGATGAAATAAACAAAGAGTAATACACAAAAATGTCCCCAGAACTGAAGGACATGAGTTTGCAGATGGAGGGGTCTGATGAATGTATCTGCCTTGGCATACTGGAAAAAAAATGATCCATACTAATGTCAATTATCATACATTTTATGAATACTGGGAACAAAGAGAAAATTCACCCACTTCCAAAGAGAAGGTACAAAGAAGAGTCAGGTATTAGAATGGCTTTGGACTTCTCAACAGCAGCCCTGGAATATATAAGACATTGAAACAATGACTTTGAAAATACTGAGATTTTTAACCTAGAATTCTATACTCTGACTCCTAATCAACCGTAAGGGAAAATAAAGACATTTCAAACATCTAAAGTCATGGAAATCAAGTGGCTGTGACTCTTTCAGTAAACTGTTAGAGGATGTGTTACACTAAACAAGAGCATAAACCAGGAAAGAAAAGATATAAGATATACAAAAGATGCAGGAAATTGGGGAAAGTCAAACAACTCCAGGGAAGATTTCTTCCAGGAAAGTGAAATTAGTAGGATACCTAATACGTCTGGATGTATTTGGAAGGATATAAACAACTAATAGTGGTTGAAATTAAATTATATGTTTAGTTATATATATAAAACTACTAACCAAAAGATTGTATATGTAAAATCACTAATCAAAGGGGAAAAAAAAACAAGACAATGAACTAATAAAAGTAAAATTAATCCCTAAAATTATAGTATGTGGCTCAGCAGGAGATACATTTAACTATCTGTAAGAATTCAAACACAGTGGAATATTACTGAGCCATCAAAAATGAAATCCTGCCATTTGCAACAATGTAGATGAAACTAGAGGGTATTATGCTAAGCGAAATAAATCAGTCAGAGAAAGACAATTATCATATCATTTCACTCATATGTAGAATTTAATGAACAAAACAGTGGAGCATAGAGGAAGGGAGGGAAAAATAAAACAAGATGAAATCAGAGAGGGAGACAAACCAAAATAGACTTTTAAGCATAGGAAACAAACTGAGGGTTTCTGAGGGGAGATGGGTAGGGGGATGGGGTAACTGGGTGATGGGCATTAAGGAGTGCATGTGATGATGGGGCGCCTGGGTGGCACAGCAGTTAAGCGTCTGCCTTCGGCTCAGGGCGTGATCCCGGCGTTATGGGATCGAGCCCCACATCAGGCTCTTCCGCTATGAGCCTGCTTCTTCCTCTCCCACTCCCCCTGCTTGTGTTCCCTCTCTCGCTGGCTATCTCTATCTCTGTCAAATAAATAAATAAAATCTTTTAAAATAAATAAATAAATAAATAAATAAGGAGGGCATGTGATGTAAAGAGCACTAGGTGTTATATACAACTGATGAATCACTGAACTCTACCTCTAAAACTAACAATACACTATATGTTAATTAATTGGATGTAAATTAAATTAAATTTTAAAAAAATTCAAACATTGAATATTGATTTAACTAAACATGATATAACTATATTGGGAGGAGAAGAGTACAGGGGAAAAATATATAGGTGGAGTGGGGGATAGAGACAGCCAGCAGGATGAATGGTTTCAAACAAAAATGAATGCTAAATCTTTATCTGGAGGGAGATGACATAAGATAATATCTAAAATTGATCGAGATGTAATAAAACCATGTTGCTTAGAAATATGCAGATAAGTTAAAAATAACAAAAAAATTAATTTTATTTCTGGAAATTAGGAAATGGGAGCAGAAAGGGAGAGGGAAAGTGTTTTTTGGAACAATTTACATTAAATATGTGCATGCATATCTTGGATAAAAATTTAAAATACACAGAAATGGAAAACGGAAAAAGAACAGCTGCAAGCTAGCTTAAGATTCCTTATAGTAATAATTTTGATGAAGAGTTAAGAGGAAGGCAGTTGGCTTTTACAAAGAGGTGACCGTTTGAACAAATAATGTGAAAAGTGTAGAGAATGATAGAAATAAAGGCTCATGGAAGTTGTCTGCATCTGTGTTTGGGAAGGGAGGGCACTGGCCCTGGGAACATGGACTGTGTAACTTAAAGTATATTATTACTATCAATAATTTCTAATGAAATAGATTAATTCTACATACAAAGGGAGGTAATATTTAATATTAATACTTAATAATCTGCAGAGTTCCTAGAGACACTGTTCAATATTAATTTTTAAGTTTACAATCCCACATATTTCTATAATATTTAGATTGAATTGAACTGAATTTAGTTAAATCTCAAAGAAAACATGTGAGTCCTGTTATTTTGTTGGACCACACGTAGAAAAGATAGTAGTTAGAAGCAAAACTCTTTAGATTTACAAATTCCTGATGTTTGAATGATTTTCCATTAAAATCCAGCAAGTTGCAAAAAGAGGTTTATAGATGTTTAATAACAGAGCTTCCTATTGATGACAACACTTGGCTCTTATGGCACATTTTTCAAAATTTTAATGATTAAGTAGTTTCCATTAAAATGAATATTTTTTAGTTTTTAATTGTAAATTTAAAATATCATGTATATAATCATTTTAAGAAGTTATCTAATACCTTTATCATTTAAAAGGGAAGATTGTTGGGACGCCTGGGTGGTGCAGTCCATTAAGTGCCGACTCTTGGTTTTGGCTCAGGTTGTGATCTCAAGGTCATGATCTCAATGTCATAAGATCCAGCCCCATGTTGGCTCAGCCTGGAGTCTGCCTGAGATTCTCTCTCCCTCTCTTTCTGCCTCTCCCCCTGAATTCCCACACATGATGTCTCTCTCTCTCTCAAATAATAAATAAATATTTTTTTAAAAAGTAGAAAAAAAATAAAATGGAAGATTGTTTTGCCAGCTTTAGCTAAAAAATATTCAGGAGAAAAATTACCATAAATGTTCTTATATTCTGGCAATTTTCTTGTCATAGCTGTCACTTATATTTGGTGACATGATATAACAATTAATAAAATATAAAAAATCTTTATAAACAAAATTATTTTAAATTAGAGGTTTTTTAAAACTCAGAATCTTACAGAATTTGCCTATATATGTGTATGTATAAAGGTATGTATATAGGATCTAATTAGAATTGTCCTTGGACATTTACTTAATCCATTCTCCATTTTTGTCCAAACAGGAAATTGAAGAACAGAATGGTTTAGTGGTTCCCTAATGCTAATATGACACAGCTGATTCGTGGAAAAGCAGTTAAAAAAAACCCAAAAAACCCTTGGTCTCCTGATCCTCAGTCCATTCTACTTCTGTATCATCAGTTGTAAAAGAAGAAAAAAATCTAATTTTTGGTCATTATGAATTTAAATGAAAAATTTTTAAAAACATAATTTATTATTTGATGACAATAGCAGGAGGAAATGGACTTTTACAAATTATTCGATCAGAGTTGGGACAGAAGAGATTTATTAAGGAAAATGGGGAAATTTTGGTAAAGTTGTAGATTGGCAATATGTCCCAATCAGATTTCCTATACATCTATTTAACCCTAAATAGCATATCTATAAAAATAGCCTTTCTCACTCTTCAGTCTATGCAGCACAGGAAGATGGAACTCTGGAAGAAAGCCAATCCTACTGGCCTAAGAATTTAGAGAACTGAGTTTGGATCTGTCTGAGCAGCTAAAATCTAAGGTGAAATTCCCTAACAGAAGGAGCTACTGAGTGAGAAGTCTGGAAATCTGCATGTAAACTCCCCTCAAGTTGTTGGCTGATTGCCTGTAAATATGCCAGTGACAGTCCAAGGAACCTAGCAGAAGGTAACAACTGGGGAAGGTTCTAAGAGCTAAGCAGAGATTTTAGCTGCTGCCCACCACAGGTAAGACACACTTTGGAGCTGAAATCCAAGCAAGTTAAGTGACGTTGGTAAACACCTTGGGCTTTCCATGAAGTTAGGAATAAAGACTACATCACCAAATCTAAAACATAAACCCGTCCTTAAAAAGTGAAAACTGAGCTTCCCCAAGTTAAAGGTGATCCGTCTGTAATTTAACTGCCTGCTAGAACAAAACTCAATACTTTTCAGAGGAAGATCCAGAGACTCTGCAATGTATTATCCACAGCATAACAATAAAAAATTACTAGAATGGGAAAATGTGACTTATAGTCAATAGAAGGAGACCAACAAAGGACCTAGGTGTTAGAGTTGGCAGAGAAAGACTTTAAAATAACTGCGATAAATATGTTTAAATGTCTACAAGAAAAGATGGATATAACATATAAAGAAATGGGTCATGGGGAATAAAGATTAGAAAAGCAGAAAAGAAACTGCCCTTATTCACAGACAACATGATTCTACATGATTCTCCAAAAATCTAATAATTCCAATAAGTGAATTCAGCAAGTTTCTAGGATATAAAAAGTCAGTATTTCGCTACTATTTCAACGAACAATTGGAAATAACATTCAAAAATAAATATCCTTTATAGTAGTGTCAGAAAACATTAAATACCTTAGAATAAATTTTTGAAAAGGTACCAAAGACCTCTACTTTGAAAACTACAAGTCTGCAGGAAGAAAAGCCTAAAAAGTAAAGAAATACACCATGTACATCATTGCAGGATGATATTGTAAAGATGTCATTCTACCTAAAAATAATCTACAGAATCAGTATAATTCCAACTCAGAATGCTGTTTTTTAAATGTAAATTGGTAGTCTAACATTAACTGTTATATGGAAAATGCAAAGGACCAAAAGAGTTAAAATAATCCTGAAAAAGAAAAGACAGTTTGGAGAACCTAGACCATCTGATTCTAAGACTTACTATAAAGCTATAGCAATTAAGACAATGTGTTATTGGCATAAGAAAAGACAAATAGATGGACTGAACAGAATAGAGAATCTAGAAATAGACCTCCCCACCATATATATTCAGCCAATTGACAGAAAGGCCAGAAATTCAATGGTGGAAAAAAAAAATATTTTGAACAAATGATGCTAGAACTGGATATCTGTATATCCTGACCAATACATCACAACATAAAAAAAATAACCTGAGGTGGATTGTAAACCTAAAAATAAAAACCAAACTATAAAATCCTTAGAAGGAAGCATAAAGAGGGGCACCTGGGTGGCTCAGTTGTTAAGCGTCTGCCTTCGGCTCAGGGTGTGATCCTGGCGTTCTGGGATCGAACCCCACATCAGGCTTCTCTGCTGGGAGCCTGCTTCTTCCTCTCCCACTCCCTCTGCTTGTGTTCCCTCTCTTGCTGGCTGTCTCTGTCAAATAAATAAATAAAATGTTTAAAATAAAAAAAAGAAAAAGAAGGAAGCATAAAAAATATCTTCACAATAATGTAGTAGGCAAGGATTTCTTGGTATGTAAAAAGTAGTAACCATGAAAGAAAAAAAAGATACATTGGACTTTATCAAGATTAGATATGTCTGTTCATCAAAAGATACCCTTAAGAAAATGGAAAAGGTAAATCACATATTCACTATCAAGCCTTAGTGAAGCTATACTGCACAACTTACATGCAATGGAAATATGATTTTAACACAGGTCTTTTGATTTTATTCATATTTTGTTCTAGAGAAATGGAAATATCATTAATCTTGACACTGCAAAAGTACAGAAGTTAAAGTTTAAGAAATGGGCAGCAGAAATGGAAGTTTGGATAATGATGTTAGTAGCATCTTACTAACATGAAAAGTAAAGAGAACGACTTCGTAGTTGGACGGAACAGGCAATAGCAATTTCAGTGTAATATTTAAAGTCAGTCAGTAACCAGTACAAATCAAAGTAACAATAGGATTATTAAATCCTAGGATAATAATAGGATTATCAAAACAAGTAGCAAGTAACATGAGTAAACTAAATACTCACCATTTATAGTTGAGAAATAATAGATAATATCCAAAGTTGATAAGTCAAAAACTAGCAGTAAAACATAAACATTTAACCTGGGGAAAACTGATTTAAGGATGGAGGAGGGGATTCTGCTTTTCATTTTATGTCCATTCTCTAATATTTAATTTTTTCCATACATGTGCATTTATTGCATTGTTTTTAAACAAGCAGAGAGGTGAATAGATAATCAAAAAAGAGGGAGGGAGAGAAATCTACATACCTAGAGGTTATCACTGCATAATGAAGTTTCAGATGATTTCTTTCTTCATTACACCTGCCTGTATGGCTGACAATATTTGTATAATTATAACATGAAAATAAAGATGGTTTCCCTTTGAAGAACCAGAAAATCTCAGATTTAAAAATATCAAGTGAATTACTTCAAATCAATTGAAGTACTTTATTGCCTACCAGAAAATAACATCTGGCAGTGTTGGAGCTTTCTGGTGGGAAAACACTTTAGAATGTCAAAGTACTATTAACTTCTTAGTTTGGATCCCAAGGATTACACCGAATACAAACCACTGTTGTTTCAGTTGATGAATTCTGGAGCGTCCTTAGCCTCAAAGTGCCATGTAGGACTGAAGAATACTTCCCTACAGTTGAGCAGAAAGTTCTCACAATAAAATTACGGTCAAATGTCACTGAGTTCTTTGCAATTACTGTGGGAGTAAAGAAATCCTAAAAATACCCCTATGGTAGTGTCTTTATGGTTTGTACTGACATGAACTCTTTTGGGATTCTTCTCTAAGATGAAGTCTACACCCATAATTATGTCATCATGTATGCAGAAGTGTCATTTTTGCTCAGTTCTTGTAACTTCTTTATAAGCCTGGAAGAAAAATAGCTAATGGTGACGGCCAGAGCCATCTGCCACTTGGATACTAGTGTTCCCACTAGAACTGTGATGTTGGTTCATCTATATCCTAAATTAGGTGTGTAGAGAAAAAAATTACATGCCTGTAAGACTGCATTTTATAGCTAGCAGATTGTTGTTCCAGAAACTAGTCATCAGGTTATCTTGGCCATTGTAAATTCAGTACATTTGGGAATTATTCTCAAGAAAACATTGGGTAGAAGCTCTAACTAGTGGCTTGGACTTTGTTTGACTACTGCAAAGACTGGAAAAAAGTAAAGCACATATGAAGCTCTGGTGTATAATATAGCAATTTAATTCCATGATACATGATGGTGAAACCTTGATCAGGAATCCTCATTGATTTTGTAAGATTATATTAATGGTTTATGGTAGACTCCTTCACAAATGGAAATGAAATGTTCCCAATTCCCCTATTGTTTTATTCCTAAGTTTGGGCCAGATATTTGCAATCAACTAATGCTATGTGTGTGCATTTTTTTCCTTAGTTAAATTTAGGATTCTCTAAGAAACTTGCTTGCAGAAATATAGTGAAAGAGTTAAAAGTAGGGATTTTGAAGTCAGACAGATTTGGTTCTGAATCCCTCAAGCTCGATTTGCTAGATAATATTCATCAACACAGCCATTGTGAACCTCAGTTTTCTTATCTATGAAAAAGGAATGAAAGCACAGAGAGTTGTTATAAAATTAAATATGATAGTTTATGTAAATCACCTAGTGCAGTGGTTCCCAAGTTGTATGCACATTGGATTCTCCTGGGGAGCTACAAAAAGACCTACTGGTTCCTGTGTTCCATCCCAAAAGACTGTGATTTAATGGGTCAGAGGTGTGACCTGAGTTTTGAAATTTTGTAAAGGTCTCTAGGTGATCCTAATATACAAACAGGTTTGGAAACCACTGACCTAGTGCATAGCAACACAGGCATAAGGTGTATATGGCCTAAGTGTTTTAAAAACATTATCTAACTTAATATTTGTAATAATCTGAAGAAACAAACACTATACAATTCTCAATTTCCAGATGATAACCTGGGGTTTAGAGATATTTGATAACATAATCAAGGCCAAGTGATTATTACAAAGCAGAATCAGTATTTAAACCCAGTTTGTCTGAATCCAAAGCCAAGCCCTCAGTTGTAATGCTATCTAGCCCCAAGCAAATTTCCTATCCATAACTTTCCCAACCCAATTGAAGTATGGCGTATTGACAATCTCAGTTTTGGGGGGAAAAAAGAAAGAAGAAAAAAAAGACAAAACACACACACACACACAAAAACCCCACCAGAGTTGTGGGTAAACACTCAAGAAATCAGAGAAACAACTACTTTGTCTCAAGCAAATGGTCAGACTGAAAGCATGGCATAACTAAGGATTATTGCAGGAAATGGGATAATAAAGGTTAGGTATATTTCCCATCAATAAACATACCATTCCATGTTAGACAATAGTTCTTAGTCCTGCCAAATTTAATTTCCTTAAATTTTTTAAAAAGATTTATTTATTTGAGAGAGAGAGTGTGAGAGTGTGTGAGCAGGGGGAGCTGTGGAGGGGAGAAGGAGAGAGAGAATCTCAAGTAGACTCCCTACTAAGCGTGGAGCCCAATGCAGGACTAGATCCGCCCTGAGATCATGACCTAAACCGAAACCAAGAATTGGACGCTCAACTGACTGAGCCACCCAAGCACCCCAGTCCTGGTGAATTTTTTAATAGAATTTTGCATGAAAACTCACTCCAGTTTCCTTCTGAATGGATCAAGGACTCAAAAGACAAAGATTTCTTTTGGAAGTTATACTCAGCACTTACTTTTCACTTATCTGTACTACGATAGTTAGCATTTGTCAAGAACTAGATTGAAGTTCAATAAACTCCAAGATACAAGTGAAGTGATAAAGCATTACCATTTTACTATGAGCATATCCTTCACAGAACCATCTTGAACTGGATTTTTTACTCCAGCTTCTCAGAACAGACTAGAATAACTGAGAGACTTTTTAAAAAACAAAAAGTCCCCACAAAACAGCTATTCTCCGTCATAACACCTGGGTTGTCTAGGTATCCAACTGAAGAAAACAAAATTAGAGGGCAAATACTGTCTGATTTCAAGACTTATTATAAAACTGCAGTAATTAAGACAGATGTATTGGCATAAAGATTAACAATGGAACACAATAGAGAGCCCAGATATAGACCCACATGTGTCTAAACAACTGATTTTTGACAAAAGTACAAAGGCAATTCACTGGAGAAAAAGTAATCTTTTCAACAAGTGGTGCTGGAATATTTGTATATCCATATACAAAAAAGAGAGAGAGAGAGAGAGAGAGAGAACTTCAACCCATACCTCTTACCACATACCAAAATCAACTCAAAATGGATCACAGATTTAATGTAAAAATCTAAAACTATAGAACTTCTGAAAAACAACATGAGACAAAATCTTTGAGACCCTGGGTCTAAACAAATATTTCTTAAATACACCACCAACGACACAATCCATAAGAGAGAAAAAAACCCAATAAATTGGACTTCATCAAAATTTGAACGTTCAATTCTTCCAAAGATCCTATAAAAGAATGAAAAGACAATCCATGGATTGGAGAAAACACTTGCAAATCATAGATCTGATATAGAACTTGTATCCAGAATATATAATGGACTTTCAAAACTCAATAATAAGAAAACAACTCATTTATTTTTTTAAAAGGGAACAAGTGGTTTGAACAGACACCACACCAAAAATATATATGGATAACAAATGAGCATGTGAAAGGATGCTCAGTGTCATTTGTCATTAGGTAAATGTAAATTAAAACTGCAATGAGATACCACTACACACCTAACAAATTGGTTGAAATTAAAGTAACTGACCAAATCAATTAAAGTAACTGACCAATCAGCGAGGATGTGGAAGAATCAGAATTCTCATTCACTGCAGGTAGAAATAAAGCATTTCAGCCCTTCGGAAAAAAGCTGCACAGCATCTTAAAAAATTAAATACACACCTACTGCATGATTTAGCCATTCCACTACTAGGTATTTACCCAAGAAAAATGAAAATAGACATCATAAAAAGATTTGAATACAAATATTCATAGTAGTTTTATCTACAATAGCCCCAAACTGGAAACAACCAAATGTCCTTCAATGGGTGATTGGATAAGCAGATCATGGTATGTCCATGCAACATCCAACATGCAGCATGGATAAATATCAGAATAATTATGCTGAGTAAAAGTGTTACAAAGGGATTTCTCTAAATTAAAAGTAGCCAAGAAAAAACCAAATACATGTTGTATGATTCTATTTATATAAAACTGTAGAAAATGCAAACTAATATATAATGACAAAAAGCAGACCAGTGGTTACCTAGACTAGGGTAGGGGAGGTAGAAGGGATTAGAAAAAGACACACAAAAACTTTTGCGCATAATAAATATGTTTATTACCTTAATCATGGTATGGTTTCAAACGGGTAGGCATGTGTCAAAAGTTGGACATGTTTTAATACATTTTAAATATGTATAGTTTTTTATATCAATTATATCAATAAATCTATTGAACATATACATTTTTAAAAAAGCTCTTCTCTTCTTGTTTAAAGACTTCATTAGCTAAATAGAAAAACATTACATATGATTGTGATATTTTTATTTTGTAATTGTTTCTTTTGATTACACGTTGCTGTGATTTCTGATAGGGTTAGGCTTCATCTTCTAGTAATAAAAGATTACCATTTTTAAAAAGCCTGCTTTATTGTTTAAAGACAGCACAAATATCTTAATTAATTGTCTGGATGAAAATAAAAACTCCTTCTACCTCAAAAAGAAATTAGGAGTATCATGGATTAGGGAAAGTTGTATAAAAAATTTTATTTTTGAAATTCAAAAACTGGTGACCGTATTCAATAGTTTGCAGATTTATCTCATGTATCCTGATCCATCATTTAACAGGCAATTATGAGAGCACACTGCTGGTGAGAATATCCGTTCTCATAACTAAAAACATATCTGCCACACTTAAGTACATTTAATTTCTGAGCGTCAGTTTGCTAAAGCTTTTGTTTGTCTTTTTCTCCTTTCTTCACCAAAGGTAAATGGCACAGTAGAATCTTTAGAGACAAAGTTGCATTTCAACAAGCTGGTTTTGGGATTTGTTCATGTCCTGTGCTTGCCATTATTTATTGCTTTATAAAGGTTATAGGTAGGTAAATATAACTAAAGGTCGATGAAACAGAACATTTTACAGAACACCCCATTCACTTAACATATTATTAGAACTTCTAGCATTTAAAATTATTTTCAAGAATGAATATATTAGAATTATTACAACTGAAATATTCATGACATATCCATATAGATAGGAACAGATGGTTTTTATTTATTTTTTACTTAAAAAAATTTTTTTTAGATTTTTTTATTTATTTTTTAAAGTAATCTCTACATCCAATGTGGGGCTTGAACTTACAACCCTGAGATCAAGAGTTGCATGATCAGGGGTGCCTGGATGTCTCACTCAGTTAAGCATTTGACTCTTGACTCCTGATTTTGGCTCAGGTCATGATCTCAGGGTTGTGAAGTTGAAGCACTGGTTTGACATGCACTGGGCATGGAGCCTGCGTAAGATTCTCTCTCCAAAGGAAAAAAAAAAAAAAAGAAGAAGAAGGAGTTGCATACTCTACTGACTGAGCCAGCCAGGCACCCTGGAATAGTAGATGTTTTGTTTTTAAAGATTTATTTATTTTGAGAGAAAGAAAGAGAGAAAAAGGAGAGAGAGCACCTGTGAGCAGGGGGAGGGCAAGAGGGAGTGGGAGACACTCTCAAGCAGACTCCCCACTGAGCACAGGGCTTGATCTCACAACCCTGAGATCATGACCCGAGCTGAAACCAAGAGTCCGATACTCAACCAACTAAGGTACACAGGCGCCCCATACGGATGGCTTTTAAATGCCTATAGAGAAGATTCCACAACTTTGCTTTTCTAATTTATTTTGTGGTATCTTTACCTTAAAGCCAGGACTAAAAGGAAATTCTTGCTTATTCAGAATTTTGATGAATGACATATTCATAACTAACTTAATATACTGGTTAATAGGAGTTGCTCTATGTAGTATACCCGGATTTCCAATTTATAAAAGAAGTGTATTGTAATGAAATCTACTAAAATGAGGCCCTAGAATACCTAAAACAATCTTAAAAAAGAAGAATAAAGTATGAGGCATCACTCTTCCTGATATTAGGGCCATTTATATAACAACAGTAATCAAGACAGTAGGGTACTGGTGGAGGAAAAGATGGATAGATCAATGGAAAAGAAGAGAATCCAAGAAGAGACCTACACCCTCTCAATGTCAGTATCCTGGTTGTCATATTATATGAAAGTTTTGCAAGATGTTAACACTGGGTGGAACTGGGAAAGTGTACAAGGGATTTCTCTAAATTATTTCTCACAAGTGCATGTGAATCTATAATTATCTCAAAATTATAAGTTTAGTTTTTAAAAGTAAAATAATAGCAAATGGAATGGAATATAATTATTGTTTCATTTTAAAATGAAATACAGGATTTTACAATTCTTGGTGGTTTTTATTATAAAGATAATTACCACATATAAAGAGTAGAAAAAAACAACTCATTATTTAAAATTTTTAGTTAATTCGATTTTCTATGAATAGGCATTGACTGTACACAGAATTGTAGTAATAAGACCTCTGAGAGTTCTGTAACCTTTTCCAGGTTTCAGGAAGATAAGCCATAAGCAACTTAACAACCCAGAAAGCTGCTGGCCTCCAGGCATGACCTGGGTCCAGGCCACCTGATTGGTTCTTATGTAATGCAATAAGAAAAGCATTTTCTCATCAGCATATCAGAATACTCAAATTTTGCCTGTGAGTATCTATTTCACAATCTTGAAATATATAAGCAAGAATACATAAAATTGGAGCACAACATTAAAATATTTGTACGAGGTTATTTTTTCATACTATCTTTGCGAGTAATCCAACCTATGATGTTATAATGGATGTTATAATTATGAAAGTCTGTTTTGTTTTGGGTTTTTTTCCCTAAAGCATGGTCTTTTCTATGTTTTTAGAAGAGACTAACATTATAAGAGTGAGCTGGTAAAAATGTTATACATTTTGATTTAGACACATTTTCAAACATAACCTCACAAGCTTTTAGAAATATATGGATAGTTGAAAATGTTTCATAAAGTGCTTTATCAAAACAAAATTGTAAAAGTAAAAACAAAAATTGTCGTTTTTTTTTCTGCTTGTCCACTTCCACTGCAACCATCTTGATTCACGCTTTTACCTCAAATGACTTGCCTGAACAATTTAAGCAGCCTACTAATTTCTTAGCTCTGACCTATTCTCATTTTCCACCCCTAGTCCATCCCCCTCACTGTCCCCATAGTGATCTTTCTAATAAGAAATCTGCTTACCTTCTGTCTGCTTGAAATCCAATCATTGCTTCTGATCACCTAAAATATAAAATCTAGACTTTGCTGGGCATCAAGGCTACCTAAAAGTTGGCCCAGCCTACCTGTTACTACTAAATACACATCCGTACTCTACAGTGGCCACCCTCCTCCATCTTCTCAGAACACACCACACTTTTGCTCATGTGGGCCCTTCCACCTAGAATGCCCATCTTTGCCTCTGCCTGGTCAATGATCTCACCTCCTCTCTGAAGTTGTCCTCAATATCCTGAGGCAGTTCATCACTCCTTTTTTTTTTTTTCTTTTGCTCTCTGGGGATTTTATATGGAATAATAGTTACTATTTCTTGAGCGCTTACTAGGTACCAGGCACTGTGCCTAACTAAGCATCTTACAGACGTGATCTCATCTAATCTGCCCAGCAGCCCTATGAGGTCATGGGGCACTTTTCACACTGTCTTCTCATTCATTGTTTTCATGTCCAGATCCTCACTAGAAGAGACCAGTCTCATTCATCTTATCTGAACAACCTCCTCGCATAAAGTCTGATCAAATCAGGTGCTCAGTAAATATTTTTGAGTGAGTGAATGATGGAATGAGTCAAATGAAATAAACAAATACAATAGGGTGCCTTAAAAAGTAACTTATTGGAACTGACTTCCCATACATGTATGTGGCCAGAGCCCTGGAATATGCATCTTAATGCAAATATCTCTCTCCTTGCCCCTGGCGTGCTGCCTGATCAAGTAGACCTTTTTAGTTAACTGCCCACCTCATAAATGATCCCCTTTTTAAATAAGTGCCCCCTTCCCCATGTAAGGGTGAGTCCTCTACAATGTGTTTCTGCCATATTAGCCTGCGTCTCAGAGTATAGGTGAGTAGACCAGAATGGGCACTTAACTTGGCTGGGCCAGAGCTTCTCAGAGTCTATGTACTTGTAAGGAAGGAGCCTCTGAGCTTGGCTCTGTCACCTAAAGGGAGAAGCTGGGGCCACCAGTAGTGATGGTTTCCCACCAGAGGGACCATTTTATTCATATAAGAAAAGGGCAGCCGTCTAGGTAGATGCAATTTCAGGTGCAGGGTACAAATACATGCAGTGACCTTGAGTAGCCATAGTATTTTCCTTTGTAGCTGCGGAGGCAGAGAGAGCTGGGTTGCAGAAAGAGCAGAAAAGACCAGATATCTCAGGGTGAGTGTGCGGGGAAAGAATAAACCAAAAATCTGTCAAGAAGCAGCAGTTTATGAGAATTAGAGCATAAGCCAGCAAGAGAGGAAGGGTCAGAGGGAACCAGTGCCCGGTTCCTGTCAGCTTTCCCAATACTGGGTGCAGGCGCTGAAGAGACCCCATTCCCTGTGGTGTTGCTGAGAAAATGCAGGATTCTTTCAACAAACTCCTTTTCAGCTCAGGGGCAAAATAAGTTGTGCTTTAGTCATCTAATCCCACAAGGCTGAGAGTAGCTTCTTAGAGAAACTTGCTGCGTCAGACATCTGGTGGATACATGTCTTTTCTTTTCTTTTTTTTTTTTAAGATTTTATTTATTTATTTATTTGACAGAGAGAGAGACAGCCAGCGAGAGAGGGAACACAAGCAGGGGGAGTGGGAGAGAAGAAGCAGACTTCCAGCAGAGGAGCCTGATGTGGGACTCGATCCCATAACGCCGGGATCACGCCCTGAGCTGAAGGCAGACGCTTAACGACTGCACCACCCAGGCGCCCCTGGATACATGTCTTGAATGCAGGTCAGACTGACGGTTCTTAACCTTAGCCATACATTAAAAACACCTGAGATGCTTTTAAACCTACCAATTCCTGCTTCCAACGGCAGACCAGTTAGATGCAAATTGGCTTGGATGGGAGGGCTCATGCGTTTGGTATTTTTAAAAGTTTCCCTGATGATTCTAAAATGTGATCAGGAATTATCATGGGCTAGATGCTATAAAAGCACAAACATGAGGGAACACTGGTAGCATATTAAGCCATTTTTATTGGTTAACTCATCTGTGTTGAATCGCTTATCAGATTACAGTCTGGGAAAAGACTTGGACAGTAAGGTAGGGTCAGGGTAGCATCAGAGCAGTAGAAAAAAAATGTATAAAAAGCGGGAGGACAGGCATTGACTTCAGTCTATATTTTTTCAAACATCAAATTATTAGCGCCTTGGGAGTAGTTGCATAAACCAGTGGCTGATCGAGCAGAAGGAAATGGGTTAGCGTGAACCTTTTTAACCTCTCAAATGTGGAATTCTTTTAAAATGATACTTCATAAAAACAATATTTTGTTAAAACGTTAAATTGAAAGTCAAGCTTAATTGTATAACACATGATCTCTAGATCAGCATGATAAAGTGATCGTAGCTTAATGTCCAACTATTACTTCTATATTAATAATTCAATTATTAATGTAATTAGGAGGCAGCATGAACTTGCTGAAGTACTAAAATATGTCTCTTTAAGGTTCTATGCCCAGGGGCACCTGGGTGGCTCAGTCAGTTAAGCATCTGCGTTCGACTCAGGTCATGATTTCAGGGTCATGATCTCAGGGTCATGGGATCGAGCCCCAAGTCAGGCTCCCTGCTCAGCGGGGAGCTTGCTTCTGCCACTCCCCCCTGCTTGTTTATTCTTTCTCTCTCTCTCAAATAAATAAATAAAATATTTTTTTAAAATAAGGCTCTATGCCCAATTTCCCCACAGTGTTACCTGAGATCAGGTATGACTCCATCTTGCTTAAAATGTTGTTGGTACATTTCTTAATGCATTCTGACTGGTACTGTAGCTAGTTTAGTGTCTGTCTTTTGTCTTCTTAGAAGCTCCTTGAAGAAGCAATCATGGTATTGATTTTCAAAGGAACCTTCTTCAATTAGGGCATCTTAGTTTTATTCGTTGTATTAAGGTATATCATTTAGGCATAAATTCTACTGCCAATAATGGTAAACTGTGCCACAATGGCTTAAACGATGGGTTTATTTTTCTCCTGTAGCAAGAAATCCAGATACAGGCAGTCCAAGGCTGGCACAGCTTCTCAAAGAAGCCATTAGGGATACACATTCTTTTCATTTCTCTGCTTCTGCCATCCTTACTGTTTAGCTTGTCACCTCATGGACATTGAGATGGCTACTACAGCGGCGTGTGGGTGGCTCAGTCAGTTAAGTCTCTACCTTAGGCTCAGGTCATGGTCTCAGGGTCCTGGGATCCAGGCCAGAGTAGGACTCCCTGCTCAGCAGGGATTCTGCTGCTCCCTCTCCCTCTGCCTCTCCCCCCTACTTGTGCTCTCTCTCAGTCACTCAGCTCTTTCTCTCTCAAATAAACAAAAAATCTTAAGAAGAAAAAAACAAAAGATGGCTGCTACACCTGTGCGTTAACATTTTTTGCAGGCAAGAAGGGGACAGGTTCAAAAGGCCTAAAGGATCATTCTGGCCCAATCTATCCTTTTAAAAAACTTTTCTGGAATCTCAGCTATTAACACTTCACTGGTTAGAACTGGACACGTGTTTATCCCTGGACCAATACCAGAAAATAATTAGGGAGAAAGGAATTACGGATTGGGATTGAGTCAGACAAAACAGTCGCATAAGGTTTGATTCTAATTCGAACTGAAAGGAAAGTTACCGATTATTTGGCACCTCCTACTAAGGTCTGACAGACGAGAAAACTGCGGGCCAGAAATGTCTGAGATCCACAGCCAAGTAACGGCAGGACAGAGAATAGACTACGATCCAGCTATCACGGTTCCTAGGCCATTGAACATTCCATACGTCCACATACGGATCATTAGAAGGCCCTACGTTAGAAGCTATGAGCCATTTCCAAAGACAGGATTTAGAACATTGGAACTTTGTTTCAGCTCTCTCCAAAAGAACCTTCCCTTCCTATAAACATTCAGAGCAACAAATGGGAAAACAGACCTTCCAATCTTCCTTTGACTTAAAAGATGGCAAAATAAACTCCCAAATTTCCGGGAGACAGGCATATCCTCCATAAGGTGTCCTCTTGCTCTGTGTAACTTAGAAGGTTGTTTTTTTAAAAATCCTAATGCAGAACAAATTCATTACACAATGAAAATCCAAAAATGATCAAGTGTAATTCTAGTGTTCTCTCTTTTCCCTTATATATGCTATTATTGGTAATTTTTGTTAGGAAAAATCAATTTTAATTTATTGTTACTATCGAATGATCTTGATACCCCAAAAATAAGGATTGCTAATTGTATGACATCTAAATAATTATCATTCCATAATTTTTCAGTTTCCCCAAATGACCAATCTTAGCCTTTTAGATCTGATAGCTGCATTCTAGGAAAAAAATAATAATCTCCATTTCAACCAAGAAATATTCTACAACAGTTTTGATTATTAGTTCTCCATATCTATGATTTTTATCATTATGAGTAAATGCTGAATAAGTGGTAGCTATTATTAAGTTTAGGTTAATGTAAGCTCAACAACAAGACAACAGATATACATCTTTGAAACAGTAAATCAGGTTAAAACAAAAATCAATTATATTTCTATCATGTTCAAACATATTTGGGCCTGGATTTCTGGGACTCATAGTATTTCATAATGATATCATTACCATTATACACATATGCTTAACCAAGTATATATGTATTTAAATCATTCATCTATCTGCTGTCATATACTACCTTAAGGATTTATTTGGCAATAACCTCACTACCACCACAAACTCTGTTAGGGAGAATGATTCCTATGAAAATTCTACTTCATGAGCTATCATTTTAAAGAAGGAGGTACAGTAAAGAGATTTTTTATCATACATTTTGTAATAACCCTACATAGTTTTTCTAAGTCAATTTTAATCTGTTTGGGGTGTGTAGTTTATCGGTTATATTTCGGTTTCCATGGCAACAGATGCAATCATCACATACACATTCTGCAGCTGGGTAGACAGGCAGTCTCCTCTGAGACTTTAACTTGCAAATAAAGCAGTGTGTGAGTAAGAGGCAAGCATTCCTCTCCTCCAAGAGACTGAGCGCACTGCACTTCTAGGATACCAGTCTCAGGTGATAGCCAAAGCAAGGCTTCCAAACGCAGCTCTTTCTCCAGCTTTCTCATGGAACAATTGAGACATCTTTACCCAAGGCAGAAAGATACTTCCATTTCTGCTTTTAGAATTTGGGACTTAGGTTAAATAAAACACAATGGAAAACCGTACACTAAGTACCTGGTTCTCATCCATTTCTTGAGACTTCCTGTGTTTCTGAAGTGGAAATTTATAAAAATACAGTTCAGCTGCTCTGAAAATAAAACTCAGATGATGATGAAAAATAAAGTTGTAGAAGTCACTGGAAAAGAAGTAGAAACCAAACACATTTCAGTAACAAAAAATCCTTAAGTGTCCTTCGTGATGTCCTGAAAGTGAGATATCATGTATTCATTTAGCTACTTCTTCCAAACACAGTGAAATAGTTGACTCAGTTTCAAAAAAAGATGCTTTACTTTTTTGTTATAGGAAATATCAAATATACACAAAAAGAAAATAAATGAACCTCTATGTACATATCTCACAGATTCAGTAATGAGCAACATTCTGATACTTGTTTTACCTAAAACCCACACATATTTTTGACAGATTATATTAAAGGAAATCATGTCAGTTCACTCACATACATCTACTATATCTCCAGCTGATGAGGATATTTTAAAAATAACAATTATGTTCTTGTCTATAACACTTGAAGAAGAGCAATTAATTCCTTAATTTCAGAAATATTCTATTTTGAATAAATAATAATATGAAAAGAGATTGATGTTAACAGTTGTTATACATTATTTAAAAGGCTTGTAAATAAATGAGTTCCATGAAAAAGTATAAATAATTTATTGTTCCCATGGAGAACAAAATACAAAAAAAAAAAATTTTTTTTTAATTCTGTCCTAAATTTTTCTGGTCCTCTTTCTAGGTGAGGCACCAATTTCTGATCAGGTACTATCATTTTACAATAGTGTAGGGAATACCCATCGAAGAAGTTCATTTTAATTGAAATAACAGTGGGAAATATCTGATTCAGTCTTCAATTCCTCTACAGTTGGCCCAGAAATCAGTGCCAAGAGGTTATCTTTCCCCATATGCCTGTGATTGCTTTAAACTACTATGTATATGAAATCTGTTTTATTAGAAGCTATTGATTAAGCTATTTCTCCATGAAAACCTTTCTTATAGATGACTAATGTTCCATTTGTTGAGTGTCTGTCTGTCTTTGCCTGTCCACTTAACTTCTATGAAATTCCCTCTGATGTTTTTCCTTGTCTTTCCTGTCAATCTTTTTTCTTTCTTTTCTCATTTTTTTCCCTCCATTTGCATCTTTCATTTCCTTTCTAATCTCTGCCTCTCCGTCCTAGCTTCTAAGTTTATTGACTATTAGGCAATATTCCCTATTCTTAATTTTAAAAATTGATAAGAAAAACATTTGGGGCTTGTCTAAAAGAAAATACAATGGTTTTTCACTTTTCCCCCCTTTTTTTAAATTGAGGTGTTATTGACATATAACATTATGTTACCGGTGCACAACATAATGATTTGATATTTGTATATATTGTGAAATGATCACCTCAACTCTAGTTAACATCCATCAAAAATGGTTTTTCCTTGACTTTCTTTCTTCCTTCAAAGTAGTAGCTCTCTTAGCATGTTTGTTTAGGATGTATATTTAGTCTTTCTAATAGGTAGCTATACATTTCATGTTTATGAAAGACGGTTTCCAAATTCTAAGCAGTTTTGTAACTAGGAATTTTACTCACTCTCATGAGTAAATGCTAATAGTATAAGGAAAAGTGTACAATGCCCTGATTTTTGGAAAAGGTCAATGGTTTAGAGAGTTTCAAAACGTCACTCAGCAAGTGGGTGTAAACCCCCCATTGCTTAGTATTTACTTAGTAAATTTAAAGGTATTCCAATTGGATTCTGGCATTAAATACAGATTTAATGGGTCTTGTTAAAGCCTTAACACATGGAGGACATCTTAGAGACAATACACTCTAAAAGTCCTTCATTTTACTGGTTGGAATCTAAGACGAAGGGAGGCTAAGTGACTTCCAAGGGTGGAAGTGGGCTGAGAACTAGAGCGTTAGTTTAATGACTACCAGTTCAGTACTTTCCCTACAATTTCCAAAAATAAGGGGTGATTACATGTTAAGTGGTGTGAGAAGACAGCACTCTCTCACATCAGTATAAGCTGTGCTGTGAGTGTTTTTCCAGGGTGCCTGATGCTTTCACACTCTTTGACCCAGTAGGTCTAGAACATTAAAACACGTTATAAGGACAGCTGGTTAGGTCAAGAGGTATGGAAGACAGTTTAATTCGCTTTTATGCAGCAATACAGGTACCATAGCCCCTCTTTTCTGAGGGGGATACGTTCCAAGACCCCCCCGTGTTTCCCCGGAACCACAGATACTATGGAATCCTAGATATGCTATGCTCTTTCCTATACATACACACCTATGATGAAGTTTGATTTATAAATTAAGTACAGTAAGAGATTAACAACAACAACAATAAAACGGAACAAGTATAATAGTATACTGTCATAAAAGCAACGTGAATATGGTCTATCTCCAAATACCTCATACTGCACTCGCCCTTCTTTTTGTGATAATGTGAGATGATAAAATGTCTACATTGATAAGATGAACCAAGATGAATGATACAGGGTTTGTGACATAGCGTTAGATTACCATTGGTCTTCTGACAGTAAGTCAGAGGGAAGATCATCTGCTTCCAGCTGACCGTGGGTAACAAACAGTGGAAAGCAAAACCACAGATGGGGTGGGGGATGGGGGGACAACTGTAATGGTAACTTACTAAGAATAAGTCCAGCTATCCTTGCAGGGCAATTTCAAAACAAGAAACTCCTCACTAGTGAAGCAGGAAATACTGGAATAATCTTCTAAAACAGCACTCAAGTTTGCATCTGTGAAAGGGAAAGGATGTCCACTCTTTCCTTTATCTTCAATGATCCAATGTATTTGCTGGCTTCATAGAGTCCCTGTCATTTTTGTTCTGTTTCATTAATAAGTTCCCAAGGAATATGCCACTTGCTTTAATTAATGATGAAGTATAAATGGGTACACATACCACATTCTTATGGTGATTAAAGTGCCTTCATAATACAGTGATAAGGAAGATAAGAACAAACTTGTCCTAAATACTCAATTAATTGATTTAATTCCAATGCCTTTTGCTTTCCAGAAACAAATTTAGGAAATGTGTTTGGTTTTTCAACTCCTAAAGGGGTGACCTATATTTAAAGGCATTGTTAGCTTTATTTAATATTTCTCTCACATATTTTAAAAATTGTTAGCCTTATTTACATTTATGCTTAAAATACCCTTTTTAGGGGGTGCCTGGGTGGCTCAGTCGGTTAAGCATCTGCCCTCTGCTCAGGTCGTGATCCCTGGGTCCTGGGATGGAGCCTGGCATCAGGCTCCCAGCTCAGTGGGAGCCTCTCCCTCTGCCTCTCCCCCTGCTGTACTCTCTCTTTCTGTCAAATAAATAAAATATTTTAAAAAATAAATAAAATACCCTTTTTATGACACACAACTTTACTGAAGGAATACACTATTAACCACTCATTGTAGGTTGGAATTAGAAGTACTAATGAAAAACCACTGTCCTTCAGTCTGTGTGTCTAATGAGAAAAATAAATAAGTAAATACTAAAAATGTCACTTTGGTGAGGTTATTAACAACCTTAAATTATAGGGAGTTTCCTCTAAAGGGGAAAAAGGATGATAAAACATGTCTACTCGAAATGGCTTCATAGTTTAAGCAAATAGCATAACCAAAAAAGAAAAAAAAAATGTCCCACCCAGCAGGAAATGGTAAGAACAGCCTTAAACTATTCCAGAGAAATAGACTGTTTCAATAAAAAGTTAGGGAGAAAAAAATCAGCCCACAACATCAGTTGAATTTTGACTGAGACTGTCAAAGATTTGGGCTGGAAAAACACAATACTGGGAGATCTAAAATTCTTAAAGAGCTTTGGAAATGCAGCCCCTAGGAAAAATAATGGAGGCTAATGATAAAAATAAGGATACTGATCATATGTTGTAATTCAGTCTTTCTTTCCTCACATTAAGCTTTAAGTATAACATTGAACAATGTCACATTGTAGCTAATTGATTTATTCCAATATTATTAAAATGTACTCGCTGAGAACGCACACTTCCAGATCTCTACACTTCATATCTAACTCATGCTATGAACTAATAAAATGATTTCTACAAAAATATTTCCCAACATCCTGAAAAAAGTTCTTAACTTATAGTAGCTTTTTCCTAACTGTAAATCAAATAACAACCAAAAAACATGAATGGTTTGTAGTCATAGGAGTTAATATAACGGAAAGAACTGGGGACTTCAAAGTCAGTTTAAATATTTACATCCTAGTTCTTAGTCAATGACCTTGGATAAATTATTTATCTTTTCTGAGCCTCCGCTTTCCCTATTGATGAAGTGAGACCAATGATAATTACCTTCTTGGGTCTCCTTTACCACCCACGCAAGATTACATATATTTTGGCTTGGTGTGTTATAGATGTTTAATTAATGTTTGTTTCATCCATTTTTATGATTAGGATAGAATCTGAATTAAAAGCTGGATATCTTAAAGTGTAGACCAGTGTTCTTTTCCCATAGGTGACACAAATTGCTGCAATAAGCTGGAGCCCCTCCCCTGTCCCACCAAGAAGGCTGGGGAATAAAGGCTTGTATAAGAAAAAAAGAAACCTTGATCAATTTTAGCACGTTTAGATAGTATGATAAGCAAGAAGACCATGTGCAAATCAAATATGGAAATGATGCTTCAGGTTTTTGTATCTCCAACACTGAGTGTATCATAAGAATCTTGGCGGGAACACAAGTACTCTTAACACACTGTGTGGTGTTCCGCATTACTATTTAAAGATGTTTTCTTGTAAGTTTCAAATTTTCTCAATGAAGCTGATATTTTCCTGATTCTTAATAACTTGATTCTCATAATGTATAATGTTGAAACATTTATTTTACAAAGTATATCAGTAATAGTAAAGGACAAGTGAGCATTTATATAGAACACCACCTTTTGGTTAAATTTTAACAAGAAAGGGCTGTTTTCAGTGAGCTGTCTGGAAATACGCTTTTACAAAACTCAGAATGGGCTAGGCAAGAGCTATTTCAAATATATTTACTTTTATTTAACAACTCCATCAGTGGTTGGATGTAATATTGTCAAGTCAGGGCGCCTGGGTGGCTCAGTCGGTTAAGAGTCTGCCTTTGGGGGGGGAGTTAAGATGGCGGAAGAGTAGGGGACCCCTTTTTCAGCCGGTCCCCTGAGTCGAGCTGGATAGGTACCAGACCAGCCTAAACAACCACGGAATTAGCCTGAGACGCAAGAAGATACATCTGGATCTCTACAAATGAACATCTCCAGCGCTGAGTATTGAGGTACGAAGCGGGGAGCCATGAAACTGCGCACAGATATGGGAAGATAAACAGAAGAGGGAGGGAGCCGCCGCATTCGGGCGTGGGGGAGCGGGTGGACTCACGGATGGCACCTGCCAGAGAGCGAGAGAGCACGGACTGAGACCGGTGAGCCGGGAGCCCATGCCACCAGGCATCTCGCAGAACTCTGGAATCCCGGTGTGCTCACTGGATCCAGACTGAGACCGGAAACTCCTGGAGCGCGCGTAGGGCACCTGGCGGCTGGCGGGCCACCTGCACGGGGGAGCGGGCGGACTCGTGG
This sequence comes from Ursus maritimus, assembly GCF_017311325.1. Classification (NCBI taxonomy): domain Eukaryota; kingdom Metazoa; phylum Chordata; class Mammalia; order Carnivora; family Ursidae; genus Ursus; species Ursus maritimus. Next base: position 51,620,310 of record NW_024427107.1, on the reverse strand, counting down.
TCGGCACCCGCGAAAATGCAGACTGAGACCCTGAACCGGGTGCACGCGCCACCAGGCTGCTCACGGAACTCCGAAATCCTGGTGTGCTCACCGGGCATAGACTGAGACCCGGAGATCCGGGAGCATGCGGGGGCGGCTGGCGGCTCGCGGCGTTAGAAACACAAAGGACAGAGACGCGCCGGCCCTGGAAGTGAGGGCAGGGACGCTGGGTGTGGGGTGCACATCCCGGGACGCGCTGCAGGGTTGAACAGCACCAACAGTAACGGAGTTAAAGTGGCCAGAACATCAGTGGAAAACGGGACGCAATCCCTCTGTTCTGTGACAATTCAGCCTCTGCTGCTCTGACTCTCAGAAGAGGCATAACAGACCACCAGGGAAAGCCGCCAGAGAACAAAAGCCTGGAAATACCGGCTCACAGCGTGCCCATCCCCATCCCCCCTCACAGGGGACACGGAGACTCTACCCAAACAGGGTTGCCTGAGTATCGGCGCGGCAGGCCCCTCCCCCAGAACACAGAAGGCAGGCTGAAAAATCAAGAAGCCCACAACC
>NW_024427107.1:51540352-51614843 GCF_017311325.1 Ursus maritimus | reverse complement strand
CAACAGATGACTGGATTAAGAAGTTGTGGTCCATATATACAATGGAATATTACTCAGCTATCAGAAAGAACGAGTTCTCAACATTTGTTGCAACATGGATGGCACTGGAGGAGATAATGCTAAGTGAAATAAGTCAAGCAGAGAAAGACAACTATCATATGATTTCTCTCATCTATGGAACATAAGAACTAGGATGATCAGTAGGGGAAGAAAGGGATAAAGAAAGGGGGGGTAATCAGAAGGGGGAATGAAACATGAGAGACTATGGACTATGAGAAACAAACTGAGGGCCTCAGAGGGGAGGGGGTTGGGGGAATGGGATAGGCTGGTGATGGGTAGTAAGGAGGGCACGTATTGCATGGTGCACTGGGTGTTAGACGCAACTAATGAATCATCGAGCCTTACATCGGAAACCGGGGATGTACTGTATGGTGACTAACATAATATAATAAAAAAATCATTAAATAAAAAAAATAAATAAAATAAAATAAAATAAAATGAATAGTGCTGAGCACCTAAAAAAAAAAAAAAAAGAGTCTGCCTTTGGCTCAGGTCATGATCCCGGGGTCCAGGGCCCCCTGTCGGAGTCCCTGTGAGCAGGCAGTCTGCTTCTCCCTCTCCCTCTGCCCCTCCACCCCTCTCCCTTGCTCATGCTCTTTCTTTTTCTCAAATAACTAAATTAAATATTTTTTAAAAATTGCAAGTCAAAGGATTTTCCCCCTTATTTTGGATTTACTTAGTTTTTAGAGAGTGCTCTAAAATAGCAACTGGGTACACTTAAATTTTCAATCTTTGTCCTATGATATTCAGAGTCACTGATGATGGCCACTCTTCCTTAAGCAGTCATGCTTTGAGAAGACAGAACTATCCTAAACAGCAAAGTAAAGCTTCGTATTTACTGCACACTGTCATTCATACATTCCCACGTGAGATTTGTATTTTCATTTTCTTTCTAGACCCATCTTTAAGAGCTTGGCCTTACATTTACCATTTTCTTGTTATAGGTCAGGAAATTCTAACTTAGGTAAGTTAAATACATGAAAAGTCACAGCTTGATTGGAACAAGGATGTACTGGAAACCCTGTCTGCTGATTCCAAAAACATGCTCATAAAATTTACACTGTATTCCTGAGTATGTATGTATTCCCCCCCTCCAATGGGAACCCATCCTCTAGGGTAGAAAACTAGCATTGCCATGCCAAATGAAGAGGAGGCTTACTCTGACTTCTATTCTTTCATCTACCCACTGTTAGAAATTCCATGTACTCTGAAGACTTCAGTCCTCCCGTTTATTCATCCTGCAACCCCTACTTTAACCTATCTCTTGAATTCAATTTCCAAACCCATATTGCTAATTTCTGACATTACAGAGACTCAATTTGACCAAACTGTCCTAAAATCACTCTTGTTTTTTTTCCTACTTCCTCTTCCCCCACATCCTTTCAGTTACATAATCCTATTAATTGTTTAATTGGTTCCGTCCTTAAATAGTTCCTGGATATATGCTGTGCCTTCTGAGGTAAAATCTCCCCCAGGCACAGGCCTGGGAGCAAAGAATATCAAGATAAATCCCTGTCCTCTAGGCTCACAGTGAATGAATTTCAAATTTTTATTTAATGTCTTTCACATCCAACAATTTCTTTCCATTCCCACTGCCAATATTTTAATCCAGTTTGTCATCTTGTCAGGATCAGACCCCTGCCTGAGTTTCGTAGCTGCTGTCTGTCTGCTCTATTCTCCCTGCTTACCCCAGTCTGAGCTCCCACCCCTTATGCCCTATTCACTACCGCTCTGTTCACTCCCAATAGAAGAATCTTTCTGAACCCTGCTTTGCAATGCTGCTTCTTTGCTCATATGTCTTTGATGGCTGCTATTTGCTGGTGGAATTATGTTCAAACCTATTAGCCTGTTTTTCAAGGATCTCTACAATCCTCTGCTCCTCTTGTTCAACCTTATTTCCCATCATAGGAAAACTTGATCCTCAGATTTCCTCAGTCAGAATCACATAAACATCTTATTAGAAATATAGATTTCTTGTCCACCGGTGAATCAGTTTCATGTGCTGCATCCAAAAAGTTGAAAAGCAACCCCCAACATCCGGCAGCTGCCCTGGATTCACAGGTAGGCCATGGTATTCTGTTGAGCCCAAGAAATTTCACAGAACACCAGCCTCAGGCAAGGCCACTTGGTGCCCATGATAACCAATCTGTACTCAAGTGTTAGCACAGACAAATACAGGGACAGTGCCCAAACCACAAAAGTGGCCAAATACTCCTTGTCCTGAATGGTATGATTGATTGCTGCTTCTTTATGAATTACACTTAAAGTATTGCTTAGTTTCTTCCATCTTCTAGGTAAGAGTTATTAAGATACCTGAACATAGAATAACTCCTGCTTCTTGACAGCAATTAATGTAGATCAAAGCCTTGTTTCCTTGGACCCCCAGCCCCCAAATTACTAGCAAAAGCCCAAATATTATAGTCTTTTTCTTTTTAAGATTTATTTATTTATTTTAGAGAGAGAGAGAGCAAGCAGGGGTAGGGGCAGAGGCAAAGGGAGAGAAATCCTCAAGCAGATTCCCCGCTGAGCACAGAGTCAGACCCAGGGACTCAGGGCTGGATCTCAGAACCCTGAAATCATGACCTGAGCCAAAATCAAGAGTCAGCCACTTAACTGACTGAGCCACCCAAGCGCCCCTATAGAAAGAAGTCTTTTCTAACACCCTCTTACTAAGATACCACATGGTTCGCCCTCTTTGCAATGATCAATAAACCCAACCTCCTTCAACTGCAGGGGTGTTCTTGGTGGACTTTGGCTGGAGGGTATTGACAGATCATGTGAATTCTTATTTTATTGCATTCCTCAAGTGAATCCAAAGTGGAGACCAAGAGCCACTAACACAACCAAACTGTTCTCCATTTTTTTCCTATAAACAAGTCATATGATTTATTACTTATCTAAAACCTTTCTATCCTTCAAAGCTAACTTACAGCCTCCTTCATCACCAAGGGCCCCTTGACCCTGCCATCCATCATCTGCTCCTTCACTGAACTCCTACCAGTGACACCCATTCAGAACCAAATACAACATATTGCATTGCTCCTTGTCCTTTAACATTGCATGACCTTCCTTTCCTTAACAGCTACGGCTCTTCAACATCAGACTTTCCAAAGAAAAGTCGGTTCTAAACACTAACAACAGAAAAATCTTCTTGAACCCTGCTTTGCAATGTTGCTTCTTTGTTCATACTCCTTTAGTGGCTGCAGTTTCTAGCAGAATTCAGTTCAAATATTTCAGCCTGTTATGAATGAGCATGCTGGGACAGTTCAATATCAGGCCCTTCAAGGCAAAAAATGGAGAGTAAGNTCCAGGAATGCCAGGTCTCTCTGCTAGGGCTGAATCTAGAAAGCATCCCCCAGAAAGGCTTCAAAGACCAAACGGGAGAGGAAAAGACATTGCTCAGCATGCAGTAGGAAGGTAAGTAGGTAGGTAAATAAATGAAGAAATGAATGAGAAGTAATTAATGGATCTTGTGCTTCTAGCAGAATTATTTATCATCAGACATGTTTGAACAGTCTTACATAGTGATTTTATTTCTTTTTGATGTTTTCTTTATCTTTTCAGAGAAAGCATGCATATGATAACAGGTCTTTTTTTCTTTTTAAAGACCCTCTTTTACTTCCATGTATTTTTTCCTTTATTCATCACATTTTCCATGTCTGAGGCACTGTGCTAGGGACTAGTGATACAAAATTAATCAAGAAAGACAGGTCTCTGCTCTGATTAAAAGCCCATGATTTATTGGATGGAAATGGACAATTAAATATTAAATTACTCTAAATCATGGTAGAGTACAAGGGCTATTGAACTACATGGGGTGGACTCTGGGAAGAAACAACTTTAAATGGACACCTAACGGATTAGGAGTTAGTCAATTTATAGAATTGCAATGAATCATTTAATATATATGTGAAGGTCTTTTTAAAATACACTTTACGCTACTTGCTTACATGAAAATTTTTAGATATCAAGGTTTAAGAAGTTATTTTATAGGGTCTTACCACCCTCCAATATGCTCTGACAACCCCTAGCTGCCTGCTTTTAAGATACTTCATTTTTGTGTCTCCAACATCGTGCTGTTTATCTATGTCCTTTCATATGGGTACAACTTTCTTCTTCTTCTCCTTCTTCTCCTCCTTCTTCTCCTCCTCCTCCTCCTCCTTCTTCTTCTTCTTCTTCTTCTTCTTCTTCTTCTTCTTCTTCTTCTTCTTCTTCTTCTTCTTCTTCTCCTTCTCCTTCTCCTTCTTCCTCTTCTCCTTCTCCTTCTCCTTCTTCTTCTCCTTCTTCTTCTTCCTCTTCTTCTTCCTTTAAGAGAGAAATAGAGGGAGAGGGAGAGAGAGAATCTTAAGCAGGCTCCGTGCCCAGTGCAAAGCCTGACCTGGGGCTCCCTCTCACGACCCTGAGATCATGACCTGAGCCGAAATCAAGAGTCAGTTGCTTAACCGACTGAGCCACCCAGGCACCTTATGAGTACATCTTTCTATTCTAAAGAGTATTATGTGTTGGAAGATATTATGAAGCTCTCTTTGGTATGAAATATCACTTATGGCATAGTGTCAGATCAAAAAATGGATTTTCCACTGGGAAATAGCATGACACATCATGGGTACTATCTTTAAACATTCCTGGGACCTGCCACTGCTTATGTGTATTGTTGTTTAGTTACTTCTTCCCTAATATTGTACAGACTTCATGGGTAGCAAATGACAGAAAGGCAGGATCCATGTCTATCTTATCCATGGCAGCATGTCCTCCCAACACCTAGCACCATTTCTCGCACAACATCATAAGGCCCATAATATAAAGAATGGATAATGCACCTTTGCAAAAATTGGAGAGAATATAACCAATAGTATGGAGAGGCAGAAGAAGGTAGAAAAAAATATTTGAATCTCACTAGAGACAAGATGGTGGCATTTGAAGTGATTCATGTGTGATGATCCAAAATTCTTGTGGCTTCAGAGAAGGTACACAGAAATATGTCCACATATACTCACATTTCAAATAAGAACTTGTGGTTAGAGGAGGATTATTGAATGAGACATGATCCTTTCCTTAAGCAACCTACAGTCCAGCTGAGGAGACAAGGCTCAAGAACGAGAAACAACCTGGTAGCAATTAAGTGCTAGGCATGAGGTGCAGAAAGTCTGAGCTTGACAGAGGCAGAGAGAATGGTGAGGAGAAAGAATATTCTTTTGGAATTTGGAGTTATACCCTTTTATATACCTGCCCATGTTAATCTGTCCCTTTAGAAATATAAGTTCCTAGAGGGTAGCAGCCATTCCTATTTAATTGCCTGAAGTCTGATAACTAGAACGACTTTCACATCAAATGTCACACAGTCTCCCAACCTATGAGGTAATTCTAGCTTCTCTGTAGCTGCCCTCAATAAAGTCATTCACCTACATCCGCTACTAACCTTTGGGGTCAAGCTCTTATGTACTAACTTTTCCAAAGTGTGCTAATTTTGTGGGCCCTCCAGTCCTTCAGCCTTGACGTGCTGACCCTCAAGACCTGCAGCCTGTATTTTCTTCTTTTAACTGACCTACTTAAACCTGATATACTCCTGTCGAGCTTCTTGCTGAAGTGAATTCCTGGCTCTATCCTTTCCAGGATAGAGTGTCTATTATCATTCCTGCTTCCTTGCACTAGTTATCTGTTGCTGCACAATAAATTACATTAAGATTTAGTGGCTCAAAACAATGTACATTTATTATCCGCACAGTTTCTCAGGATCAGGAATCTGGGAGCAGCTTAGCTGAGTAGTTGTGGTTCCATCACTCGTGAGGCTGCATTCAAACTGTCAGCTGGGAATCTCGTCATCTAAAGGCTTGAATGGGGCTGGAGCTCACTCACGTGGCTGTTGGCAAGAGACCTCAGCTCCTTGCCAAATGTGCCTCACCATAGTGCTGCTCATGGTAGTACAGCTGGCTTCCCCCAGAAAGAACAATCTTAGAGAGAGAGAGGCTACACTGCCTTTTACGACATACATTGTTAGTTCCAACTTACTCTGCTCATTGAAAGCAGGTCACTAAGTCTAGCCCATACTTCATGGAAAGAGATTACACAAGGATGGAAATACCAAGAGGTAGGGACCATTGGGGGTTGTTCTAGAGGCTGCATGTGATACCCTTTTATAAGGTGACTTCTCAGTTCTTCATTTGAAGTAGTTACCTTAGTTTTCTCATGTATTTATTAACTTCCTCATGGAGTTAAAATGAATTTTAATGTATTGGTCTGCAAAGCTGTATGAAGTTAAAATTTTATACGTTATCTTCAAAATAAGAGTTCCCCTTTTCCTACTGACAGATTTCACCCTTTTGAGAATGAAAACATACTTGTCTTTTCCTCCAAATTGTCTTCCACTAACTGTTGTAGGTTACCATTTCTTGCTTATTTTGATTTGTAAGTCTGTCAGGATAAGAGCAAAAAGCATTCCTTAAACTCACAATGTCAAGAAGCAAATAGAGAATTCTTTCTCCTCCTTACTGCCAACTGAAAACATTCATATCCAAACCCTTCACCACTCAGTCAACAAGCCAAACCAATTCACTATAAAAGCGAGCATTTGCCAAACATTTTCTTCATCTACTTATACCAAATAAATAAAGAACTGTATTAATGTGAGCACTGGTTTATTTCATAAATAATTGAAATAATTCAGGGCTTGAGTCTTCAGAGTTTAGAGGAAGCAAGAATCCAGCAACTAAAACATAAGCCACCATGACTCGATTCTGGGCAAGTTTCTTTTAAGTCAGATATAAATCGGAAATTGGCAGTCGAGGTCATGGCCTCTGTCATGCAGGAGTTTACAGTTGGTGAACATGTTAGAGCTTGGATCCTGAAAACATACCCATTGTTACTAAGAAAGCAAAAACTGGTCTGATAACCCCCTTCTTGACTTTAAGGAAGGAACAGAATACTCTTCTCATAAATGGATGCCTAGTTAGGCAGCACTGAAAGATTGTCTGAAGAAGGAATGATGCTGTGATACCCATGATGGGATGCTTGGGCAGAACTTTCTTGCATTCACAGATACATAGATCCTTGGTCATGTGTATGAACAGAATGAAGACAGGACTATATATATATTCCAGTCTCAGTTCCACCACAGCTGTGTTAATTTCAACAGCACCTCTGAGCTTAGTTTCCTTAAAAATGAAATAGAAATAATGATTACCTAGACTCACAGATTTGTTTTAATGACTAAATTGTGTTAAAATACTAATAAAGGGGCTGGCACATAGGCATACAGAAAATGTTGATTCTTCTTCCTTTTGTGTCCTATCAAAATGTGCTGAAAATAACTCTGCCAGGGAGCGTTTTCATACAGCTATTGCCTCATTTTCTGGTTCTGCTGGTGGATCTGGCTGTGAAGGGAAGCTTTTCTACCTTCTGCATGCAAGACATTATATTGTTAACTATATTCTGAACACTTAAGTGAGAATTGAGCTGAATATTTAAGTACTCCCTGAAGTCAATGCATGATTTAGGAAATTATGTATATTAGAATGTTATGTTGCAACATGATACATTAAGTCCCAATGAAGCTGTGGTTCCCAATTCAGACTGTATTAAGTTTCTCTGCTTAAATTTTATTATAGTGTAGATCATCGATATGAAGTGAATCATGCCAACTATGAAAGCATCACTAACACGAGAAAAACATTTTAATGTATCAAGAAACCACTCTGAAATTTTTCACAAAATACAGCACTTATTTCAGAGACATTTGCTGGAAAGTTGCTAACGTTGAATTTTGTATTAATTTATGTTTACCAAATGCTTTGCAATCACCTTTATTTTCCATCTCCCAAGACTTTTGATAAAGGATCAAGCCAAATCATCAACTTGGAGCATCGATTTGCCGAAGGCTCTGTTACACCACACTCCAATTGAAAACTTAGGATAATTGGGTCTACAATGTTTTGTAGAGGTCCTTTACTAGCCAAAGCTATAAAACAGCCAAGCTATAGTCTTGAACATTTTCTCACTCTATCTCCCATTAATTGAAAACTAGAGTATCTCCCAGACCCCCTTCACTTTGCCCACAGAGCCAGGAAGAAGAGTCAGCACACTCTGCAACTTCTACTCTTCCAGGACACTTTACTGTTCCAACTTTTACTCAACTGCTTTTCCCAGTAGAACTTTATATAATTCTCTTCTTGTCATATCATCTTGGTTTCCTTGTCACACCCATGCTTGACATATATTTTTAAAAGATTGTATTTATTTACCCGAGAAAGAGAGAGCATGAGTGTGTGGGGGGGGGATGCAGAAGGAGAGGGAGAAGCAGACTGCCTGCTGAGCAGGAAGCCCAATTTGGAACTGGATCCCAGGACCCCAGGATCATGACCTGAGCCGAAGGCAGACGCTTAACTGACTAAACCACTTACGTGCCCCCATACTTGATATATTTTTAAACAATATCCCAACCATGCTTAGTATTCTTCATCTCACACTACCCGAATTCACAAAGGATTGATATATAAATCATGGTTCAAATTTTAAATTTATGATGATAAGTGTAATTAGGAAGGGAACACAATTACTCATGTTGAAAATGAGTCCATTTTATCACTGTAGACCAACTTATAAGAAAGCCTCAGAAGAATCAGAGGTCATTTGGTGAACATAGAAGCAGAGTGAACAAAGTTAATTAGATGAGATTCCTAGTAATGTCTTTAAGCTATGATTGCTTGAGGCCCCTTTTCACTAAAGACCATGTTGGTAAATAGACTGGGTATTTGACTAGTTTATAGGAGACAATGCTTTGTAACTATATTGAAGGCACACAAAGCTTCTATAGTGCCTTTCGTCTTCCTCTTGAAAACATGGGATATATTCTATAGCTACAGCCTATCTTTTCTTTACTAAAATACAACATGATTGATTAGACTTAGACATTCTTACAGTCATCTTGATAAATCTTGGGTATTCTTGTATCACTTTAAATATCAGTTTGCAAATAACCACATCTATTGATGGTTATATCATGTTATTTTTCCAGAATTAATCATGAAAGGGTGTTTTGTGTCTTGTGTCCCACCTCATGTTCTCTCAACGTACTTCTAGCCCAGGTGTTATTATGACAATCAGGCGTACACAAGTATAACAAGACAGCACCTTGCCTCTACTGTAATTTCTTGTTTTCTACATCAGGGACTTCTTTCTGTAGTACCTGGGGGAAACTGTTGAGCTAGATTTTGACTCACACACCAACTTGGAAGTATGAGAGTATTAATATAATGCAGGACAAGAATCAGTAGAGAAATACTCCCCTCTTCCATCTTCTTGAGTGGACCATTCTGAGGTATGCTCCACACAGCTCCTCAGACTTTCCCCATAAGATAAAATCACATTGGTTGATTTGGCATATATCTTAAATGGAATGTTTTTTTTTCTGAATTGAAAAGTGTAGGACTTGGGGCACCTGGGTGGCACAGTCGTTAAGAGTCTGCCTTCAGCTCAGGGCGTGATCCCGGCGTTCTGGGATCGAGCCCCACATCAGGCTCCTCAGCTATGAGCCTGCTTCTCCCTCTCCCACTCCCCCTGCTTGTGTTCCCTCTCTCGCTGGCTGTCTCTATCTCTGTCAAATGAATAAATAAAATCTTTTTTTAAAAAAAAGAAAAGTGTAGGACTAGGGATATTTTAGTTATGTCCATTTTTACATTGGAAAATAGACATGCCATCATGACTTTCAGAAGTATTTTATCAGCTCCTGAATTAATTTTCCAGAATATTTAAACCAATGAAAAAATATTTGGACAATGAAAAAAAACACTGCATGAGAAAAATAAGTAAATCAAATGTTATACTGTCTGTATGATTCTCTTCTTTTCAATGTTTTAGAGTAAAGAAGTGAGAAACTGGAGATTTGCCCTTAGAAATTAAATATTTTTCTCTTTTTAATGGATGGAAACATATTATGGAAACTAGTCACAAAATATAATTGCTGTGTTATAAATATAAAAAGTATAAAAGCCCTAGTACATAGCTGGTCTTTGAATTTGCCTCAAGATGATTTCCCATTTAATATCTTCCCTTAAATACTGATACAAAATCAGAGGTCAGCCAAACATCTTGGCAAAATTAGAAATTATACATTAAATGAAGTATGCAAACACTTATTTTCATTTTCTAATCTTAATTCAGAGAATATGGATAATACAAGTATTCAGTCCCCAAAGAAATATTAATTCTTCAAATTGGGCTGCTTTGGAATAAAAAGTCTTACATGTGTGCCCTGTGAACTTAGTTAATATAACTACAAGTACTGTAATTTCTGCATTTCCTGATTTGTACTAAAATTGCAAGTATATTAGTTTAATATTTTATAGGGGTTTTGGAAGACTGTTGTTGAACTTTTCAAGGTATAGGGTTGTTATTTCTCTGGAAGGAAAAATCCAGCATCTGACAATAATTCTGTGTAATCTTTTACTTGGACAAAGACTCTGATTGGTTATAGTCATGGCTTTTCCTCACACACAAATTGAACAATTTCACAAATAAAGAAGTTTATTCTTTTCTCTTTTGTTCAAAATAACAAAACTATACATAATATCCTCTTTTTGTCTCTGTCTTAGATCCACTAAAGTACTAGGTCTAATCCCAGACACCCTGATCAGTTTCCCAGTCGCCATCATTACTGTTAAAGAGGGACAGTTTTTATCTAACACTCTTCCTTACTTCTTACAGAAATTTTCATTTCTTTGTATTCACTAAACAAAAAGTACAGGGGTTTAAATGTACCATTTACTTGAAACATCAACTTTCTAAAGAAATAAAAACTTTTATTTTTTATTTTTTTTTTAAGATTTTATTTTTATTTATTAGACAGAGATAGAGACAGCCAGCGAGAGAGGGAACACAAGCAGGGGGAGTGGGAGAGGAAGAAGCAGGCTCATAGCGGAGGAGCCTGATGTGGGGCTCGATCCCATAACGCCGGGATCACGCCCTGAGCCGAAGGCAGACGCTTAACCGCTGTGCCACCCAGGCGCCCCGAAATAAAAACTTTTAACAATCTATAATGATGAATGTTATTTATATGAAAGAAAACAAAATAATGGCTTGTTTTTCAAATAAATTTGGCTATACACTAGAATTATTTTTCCAGACTATTTTAACCAAAACTACGTGAAAAATTGTTTTCTAAAATGACCAGCACCTAAATTTGCTAACAAAATGGAAAACAATCTGCTTCAGAGCAACAGAAATATATAAATTAGGACTGCTAGTATGAATTGAAATTTGCTAACTTTATTTTGCTAAGGCAATTATGTAACTCCTAGTATTTTTTTGTTTCTTTTTACCTTTTACTGAAGTGTAAGTTCCATGAAGTATAAAAGTTAAGTGTACACCCTGATGAATTTTTACGTGTTACCATCATGATCCACCAAACAGATCAAGATAGAGAACCCTTAAAAGACAATGTCTCATAAGTCAAGCAGAGAAAGACAATTATCATATGGTTTCTCTCGTCTATGCGCAACATAAGAACTAGGAAGATCAGTAGAAGAAAGGGATAAAGAAAGGGGGGGTAATCGGAAGGGGGAATGAAGCATGAGACACTATGGACTCTAAGAAACAAACTGAGGGCTTCAGAGGGGTGGGGGTGGGGGAATGGGATAGGCTGGTGATGGGTAGTAAGGAGGGCATGTATTGCATGGTGCACTGGGTGTTATACACAACTAATGAATCACCGAACTTTACATCAGAAACCAGGGATGTACTGTATGGTGACTAACATAATATAGTAAAAAAATATTATTATAATAAAAAAAAAAGACAATGTCTCTTTCAATGTTACGTGTATAAATCTCCCCTGTGGACGCTGTTAAAAATGTAGATTCCGAGGCCACGCTCCCAGAGATTCATTGTCACTAGGGATATTGGAAGAGTGCCCTTGAGGCTGAATACTGAATAAGCACCTCCACTTGGACAAACGCTGCCTTTGAAAAGAGCCGAACTTGACTCCTGACTCTAGCAGTTTCATCACTCTCAACTTGGAAGATAATTTTATTAGGAAATCTAGGTGGTTTTCTACTGAGTTAAGAACATATAGGACTTTTGATATCCCTGTGCAGTCTTAAGTTCTGTTTTTTTTTTTCTTTCTTTCTTTGAGTCACTCTCCCAAATGAAGTCTCCACCTGTCCATGGGCAAATGAAAATTTCAAAGTCCCCAGTGAGTTTTTTATAAAGTTAAATGTGTTTAAAGGGTTGTCTTTTATTTTGTGATTACGTTCTTCTTACATTCGGGACTTTGAAATGTCATTTCTTTTACGAAAGAATTCTAACAGTAAAATAGTAGAGTTTAATTTTAATTTAGAAAAATAAAGAGTTAGAAACTCTGTCTACCAATTTCAAAAATTTGGGCTACCAAGCCTTCAGGTCTGCTCCTGAAATTTGAACTGATTGCCACCAGGGGAAGCAGAGTGCCAGAGCCTGTACAACTTTCAAAGTAGGGGAATTTGGTGGACAAACCCATCAAACTATTGTTAATATATTGATTTGTTTTTTCCAATGTGTTTCAATGTACAATTTTTAAACAAGAATATATGTATAAATATATAATGATCTTGCCCTTACCACCACCTGGTATTTTTCTTCAGCATTTTTCCAAGTCATTAAAAATCCTTTCAATGTAGTTTTGCCTGTAAAGTGTTCTACTCTAAGAAAGCATCATTGTTTAACTAATTTAATATTTTATTTTATTTTATTTTTTAAGATATTTATTTATTTATTTCATAGAGAGAGCGCCAGCGAGAGAGAGAGGGAACACAAGCAGGGGAGCAGGGAGCCAGATGCAGGGCTCTATGGGGGGCTGGATCCCAGAACACTGGGATCATGACCTGAGCTGAAGGCAGACGCTTAGCGACTGAGCCACCCAGGCACCCCACTAATTTAAAATTTTAAACATAGAGGTTGTTTCCACTTTTCAAAAAAATGCGAATATCACTATGATTAACGTTTTGGTACATATTTTAAACCTTTATTTTAAAGCATTTTTTAAAGATAGATTGTTAAAAGAAAGAAATTGATATGGAGGGTATAAGCATTTTTTAATTCTTTTGATATCTACTGCCATTCAACTATCTATTGTTGTATAACAAAATATCCATAACCGAGTGGTTTAAAATAATGACTATTTATTATTTCTGTACATAATATTGGCTGGGTTCACTCATGCAGTTGCATTCAGCTGAAAGTTCAGTTGAGGTGGGAATATCTGAGATGACTTCACTCATGCGTCTGACACCTTAGCTGGGGTCGTTAGAATAGCTGGGGGCTGGCTTGGCCTCTCTTTTTCTATATAGTCTCTCATCATTCATTAGTCTAGCCTGAACTTATATGGAAACTGGATTCCATGAGAATGAAAGTGGAAATTACCTGGCTTCATAAGACCTAGATCTAGAAGTTAAAACAAGTCAAGGTACCAGCTCAGATTTAGGGGGAAGAGAAATACACTCCATTTTTTTAATGGAGAAACTACAAAATCACATTGCAGAAGGGCATGTGGGATTGATTGGAGGCATTGCTGTGGCCAGCTTCGGAAACAAGTGACCACATATTGCCCTATTACTTTATAAAGTATCAATTTATTATAAAAAGTGTAAGCAAAACACTCCTCCATCTGATTGACATGAATTAAAAAGTGTCAGCAAGGATGTATAGCACTAGTAACGCTCATATATTCCTGGTATGGGTATAATCCTGAATGTCCACTCTAGAAAACAATCTGGCATTAATTGTCAAAGGTCATAAGTATATACTGTGAAGAAATGGGTGCACTGGTAGATCAGGATACATGAGTAAGAAGGATCATAGCAGCATTATTCATAATTCATTACAACCCCAGACTGAAAACAACCCTAAAGTTCATTGATTTTAGAATGGATTTTAAGAAAATGTAGAATATTACAGAGCAACAAAAATGAACAAATTATACATTCAGCAACATGGATGGATCCTTCAAACATAATGTTGAATATAAAATACAAGTCATAAAAAGATTTATAGAATTTGATTTCACTTACGTAAAGTTCTAAAACAAGCAAATGCAAACTATTTTTAGGGATACATTTATAAGTGAATGTAACTACAAAGAGCAGAAAAGTATTACCATATCAAAGCCGAAGGATGAGTTTGGCCTGGTAAGGGGGGAAAGGAGGCTGGGGAGGAAGATCCAGGCAGTGGAAATTGCTAGGTGATAGGAAGGAGTTGGCTGAATTTGAGAAATTGAAAGGAAATCAGTACGCAAAAGGAACAGGAATTTAGAGGCCATTTTAAGGATTTTCAGACTTCACGCTAAAAACAATGAAAAGCCACCGAGTGGTTTTAAGCAGAGGACAAACTGGTCAGATTTTTTTAAAGACTTTTTTTGTCTGTCATATGTAAAATAGATGAGAGGAAGTTAAGAGTAGATACAGGAATATAGTTAGGAATCTATTTTAAATGGCTTCAGGTGAGAGATTATATGGCTTCAAGTGGTGCCGTGACAGTGGATTAGAAAAGAATTGGAGCTGAAATAGCTGAAAGAATTGGAAGGTGGAATCAATAGGATTTGATGACTAGAAAGTTGAGAAAACAGAGTGATTTTGTGTGACTCCTATTTCCTAGCATGATTGAAAAAGCGCCATCGATGAAGAAAGAGAACAGTAGTGGAGAGCTGGATCTTAATTTTGGATTCCTGGGAGACATACAAGTGCAGATGCTACCCAAGCAGTGAAGAAATAAATGATCTGAAGCTCAGAAGAAGTACCTGAGCCAGAGAGAAATTAGATTTTTTTTCTTTTAGCATACCATTGCAATAAATGAAATAGGGCATAGCTACTACCAAGTAGCAGGTAAAATGACTCAGAAAGGACGGGTAGAAGCAAGAAGAAGTGAAGCTATTAAAATTATCTATGTGCAAGGCATCGTATGTGACGCAAGACACACATAGGTAAGATATGGTCCCTAGTTTACTGCCAAGTGGACGGGACAGACACTTTAGCAGACCATATACACCTTACCTGGTAACTGATAAGAAGTACAAGTAATGCTGCAAGAACCAAGAGGAGGGCAGTGAAGTCTGGAAAGTTGAATAAGAATTAGCCAGGAGAAGAAAGGTGAGAAAGGCCTTCCAAGCAGAAGCAATAAGATGCACAAAAGCACTGAGGCATGAAACAATGTCAAATGTGTGTGATCGTAAGCAGGCCAGTGGTATAAACAGTTTGACGGTTGTGCAGCAGTTCAGACAAGAGACAAAGACCCCAATTGTGGAGAGTCTTGCATGCCTTGCCAAGGAGTTGGGGATTTAATCGGTAGGAATCGGGGAGTGACATGGTCCTCCGTGCATGTTAGGGAATATACTTAAAGCAAGCATGGAGGTTGAGGACAGCAGAATTGGTTAGGGAAGAAATAAGCTGCTATATGTATAGGGAGTGATAATACGGAAAAGGGAAAGGATACATTTGATAAACATTGAGCACCGCTCTTTAATTCAAAGAGCCCATGTCATATCTACTTAGTCCCAGGTTTTTCTCAGCTTAACCGGGATTCAGGGGAGATGGTGGAACCCCAAGTTTTAAATCTTTAAATTCCTACAAAACAAAAAAAGCAAAAGCAAACAAACAACTCAAAAACACAACAACTAGGTGACAAAGCCCAAACGTCAGGGCAAAATTTACGATAAAGCTAGGGCACCCCGAATAAAAGCGGATGGAGCCAAATCCCCATGAGCTTCTCAGGGTCAGGGCGGGGAGAAGAAGGAAGCCAGCAGGCGGCAGCTCCCAAGAGGCCGAAGCTCTGCGATAGGTGCACGCGGGTGAGCTCAGGTGGAGTCAGGTGCCGGCAGGTGCCCTCGGTCACCGCCACCGCGAGGGCGCGCAGGTCCTGGCTCGCAGCGCTCAGCTCGGCTGGGAACCAGCGTTTTGTCTGTTCCCGCCGGGGCGGCGCTCCAGCTCGCAGAACTGCAGGGGCCGGAGCAGGAGAGCTCCCTGGGAGTCCAAAACCTGTGACTTCTCCCAGTGCTCTGACCTGGCGCGTGGCTCCACACGGAGGAGAAGCTGCCGCGTGTAGAGTAAATCTCCGCAACAGCTGGACAACTGGAACAAAGGACAGAAAAGGTCCAGGGGGGAGGAAACGGGGTCAGAGGATTCCAGACAGCAAGCCACCAAGGTTTTGACCGCTACACAAAAACAACAGAAGAGGGAGCATGCTGAAGTCAGAAAAGTTTTTCTCCACCAGGGTCACTGTAAAGGTTCAGAAAAAAACTAATTTCCCATAGAAATGAGCACGAGGAGAGTATTAGGGAAAATCCCATATAAAAATATTATAAGACAAAGGAGTAAGGCGCACACTAACGTTTCTACAGACAAGGAAAGCAGGCCAGGAAGCTGTGCCCACAAAACAGCTCAAAACTGTAACCCACCATTTCAAAACAAGCCTAAAAGACGTTAAGAAAGTGACTCAAGATGTGAGAGAACATCATCACTCACAGTTAGAAAAGCTCAGCATTGAGATGACAGAACTTAGAAAAGAATTAGATGATTAATCTAATAATTAGATGATTAATCTGTAAATTTAAAAGAATTATGTTAATGCCTTAAAAAAGAAAGTGAAAAAGGAAATTTTCTAATTTTAAAAAACAAATTATTTTAAAAACCAAAAAGAAATGAAGAAAGATTAAAAAAAAAAATAACGAAAACTTCAAGCTAGTACACAGATCTTTTCCAGCAGCTACAGACTGGGAAATCTGGTTTTTACCTGTTGCTGCTTTATGATAAGGTTGTGAAATATAGGTGAGGTTCAGTGGGGTGGAGTCCGGAGCCGACGACCAAGAAAGAATTCTTGAGGTGTCTTTGGTGCAAAATGGTGGTTTATTAAAGCACGGGGACAGGACCCGTGGGCAGAAAGAGCTGCTGCCCCGGGGTTGTGAGGAATGGCCCATTATATACCCTCAAGTTGGGAGGGGGTTAGGAGGGGATTAGGGAGAGCAAAAGTCTCTAAGGAATTTTGGAAGCAAGGTTTCCAGGACCTTGAGGGGGCTAGCTATTGTTGGGGAAAGGTCATTTATTACCGTCTTATAAAACCTTAGTCATGAGACCCTTCAGTTGTATATCGGTGGGCCATATGCTTGGGGGATGATTGCCAACACGTATCTTGGGGGGGGCGGTTAAAGATAAAGGAAGTTTCCAAAGTAATTTTTATACGTTAAAGTAGACTTCCAGGATCTTGGTGGAGGGGAGGGGATCAGGCTAGGACTGCCTTTTGCCCTTAGCAAACTATCAAGGTCAAGGCCGCTGAGTTCCTAGAGGAATGTCACAGTGCATGTTTCAAGGACTTGTCAATGGGCTGTAGGTAGTAAGGAAATTTAACTGTGTCTACATACATTCCTTTCTGGAGGCTAGGTTACTGAGAGCTTTGTTGTTGTAAACGCTAAGACATTTGTAAACTGAAGGAGACTCAAGTCTTGCAAGATTGTGGTATCTATAGGTTAACTGTTTCTTTGTCCTTTAGGGCAGCCAGGAGTGCCTGAGGAATGTCACATACGTCCTATGGAGGGGGGAGGGTTGCAGGGTGTCAGCTTCTGCTTTACCCTCAGCTTGCCTTCCATTCAGTCATCATTTACAGCCTTCCTCTTAGCCATCTTTGTATCTTGTGGCCCCACTCAATTCTTGTCACAAAACAGGTACGGAATTCTTTTTTTAAATAAATGGAGCTTAATGCCTGTAACAACTCCCTCATTCCTGATTTCTAGGACTCAGAGAAACCTTCAAAGGTAAGAGTATCATGAACCCAGCTCCCTTCCTCCATGGTGTTGAGTTCATTTTCCATTGTCACGTAGGAGAATAAAAAGGGGAGATTTCTCTTTCAGAGATCAAATACCAGGAATCAAGGCATTTTCACATTCTTCCTTTTTTTCAATAGTTCTACCTCTCCTTGTGCCCATTGTATCCCAGTGTGTAAGCCTTTTGTATCACGTAAGAAATTTTCAGGACACAAACATATTCCACCTAAATAACACATATTAATTCATTCAAAGATTCATTCAGCAAATAGTTATTAAGCAACAAATAGTTATCAGGCAGTAATGAACAAGACCACAGATTAGGTTCCTGCCTTCATGAAATTACCTTGAGGTGAGAAAGATTTAAACCAGTAAACAAATAAACAAGGTCATTACAGATGGTGATAAGCACTTAGGGAAATAAGGTGTTGAAATGCCGGAGGAAGCTATTCTAAATGAGAAAGGCAGGGAAGACCTCACTAACCATATCCATAGTCTCTTATAATCTGGTTAGTTTGATAATATTAAAATAGTTAAATGCCTTCCAATGAATCCCTCTTGTTATTCTCTTTTGGGGCTACCTACAGGACTCCCCCCCCCCTTTTCTTTATTTCCTCCAAAAGGTACACGGGTACAGACATAAATATGCCTCCTTCTTGACCTTGTAGAACTCACAGTTCAGTGGAAGGGACAGACATGTAAACAGATCAAGTAAATACAATATGACAAAGGGTATACCACAAGTATGAACAGTGATACTGTTCTCCTACTTAACTCTTCTGCTTGGGGCATTGGAGTCCTTGGAAAACTGTGTTTTCTTGTTTGGGTTCCAGGCTGAAAATTCTGCCTGGCTCCCTATATCATCTCAATATTTACTTTTTCTTTTTTGGCTAGGTCAGCAGTAACTGGACTTGCATGCAAAACTAGCTTAATTCCTTCATAGCCAGTAGATCCTAAACATTGGCTTGAGATATATAACTTAAAGTAACATGGAAACTTTATTTAAAAATTACATTCTTAAAGAGTCCATATTTTTTACATCAAAATTTCCAAATAAATGCTAAATAGGGTTTTTAGCCAGATCAGTGGACCTGGTTGTTATCACATAAGAGAATGTGTTCAAATGACAATTGTCATTACCAGAAGCCTGTACTGCATTTCAGTACATGCTCTTATCGGTTAGTATGTTAACCAACCACATCGGTCGAGTAATCAGGCAGTAAGCATTTATTTGGACTGCAGGAATTTTTAAAGACAGATAATACCAACACAGAATATTCTATAAAAGACACACAGAATTAGAAGTATTTGAACAGATACACAGGTATTTTAATTATGTTTTGAAGTGGCTAGTGGTTTATATTAGCTTGTCAACTCTTTTAGATTCATCACAATTCTTTCAGATTCCTCTGAGATACTCCCAACTACTGGTAATTGCTACTTTCCCCTAAGAATGGGGTAGCCACATTCCAGGTCCTGGTGTTGGAGACAGATAAGAGCAGTGATGGTTCCCTTTGCCCAATATCCTTCACTGCGCTTATTACAAGGTCTCAGAGCAGACTAGAATTAGCTGTCAATCCTAGCTTTATATGAGGTGGTAAGTGAAGAAAGAAGGGGATTCAAGTCTTCCAAAGGCACCTTCTCTCTCTGTGATGCTTTAATGAGGATGACAGTAGGACGCAGGCTTCTGGAAATTCTCACATAGGCATTGGGTGGAATCAGTACATAAGGAGTTACAAGAAGGTTCCTCCAGTGCAAGAGAATAAGGTCAGGAAAAAGCCGTCTTCTGAAGATCCACACTCCAAGAAGCAATAATTATTTTGGGCGGGGGGGAAAGACTTAACACCTAGATGTAAGATATGTCTGTGCTTTCCATCTAATTACTCCGTTAATACCTCATGTACATTTCTATCATTGCACCTACCACACTAAAGTATAACTACTGGTTTGTGTACCTGTCCCTTCTACCTAACTATGAGTTCCTTTGGTTAGAAACAGCATTTTCGTCATTTTTTTTACCCACAGATTCTAGCACTGTGTCTGGCACAAAATAGGAACAAATGTGTTTTGAATAAAAGAACTGGAAATGTAACTAAAGAAGGCAGACAGTAAAATGCAATAGGTGGGGTGCCTGGGTGGCTCAGTCACTTAAGCATCTGCCTTGGGCTCAGGTCATGATCTTCAGGTCCTGGGATGGAGCCCCGCATCGGGCTTCCTGCTTAGCAGGGAATCTGCTTCTCTCTCTCTCTCCCCCTCTTTCCCTCCCTACCACTCATTCTCTCTCTCTCTCTCACATAAATAAAAATTTTAAAAGATGCAATAGGCATCTGCATCCAGTATATAAAAGGGGTAACTGGATTACAAATAATGTTATATAGTGTTATTTATAAATATCTAAAGAGCTATTAAATCAGGAGACATCATTTTAAAAAATGTGTCCCCTGTAGTAGTGATAGGTATTCATTAAGCTATTCCGAAATATGGCTGGATTTCTTTCAAGAACATGTAGGTATGGATATCTAGGCTCTATACACATTTATTCATTTCCGTAGCCTCTATTGAGTACTTGTTACATGCCAGGTACTAAGACAGGAACGGGGGCTCTAAAGACAGATATTCATAGTCCTTATACACACATAGTCTTAGTATAGTAGGAGGGAAAAAAACATATAAAAAAAGAAAAAGTGTTACAGTCTGAGATAAAAGTTTGTTGCCAGGAGAGAGGGCATAGAAAGAGAGACCGATTACTTCAGATACGCTCCACTAGTGGGAAACACAGAATGGGAAAGACGATGCTTCATTTGAGCCTTAAAAAGTGAAAAGGTGGTCAATGGGGTGGGAGGGGGCAGAAGGGCATTTTAGTTTGAATGACCTGCCGGAGAGCAAGTGAAGAAACAATAAAATGCCTGCTTCCACATACATTTTAGAAGGTTTTTTTTCTACTTCTGTAGAAAGTAGAAGATTCCATTGTTATCTTGATTGGGATTGCATTGAATCCATAGATGGCTTTGGGAGTATTGATATTTTAACAATATTCTTTTTTGAGGGTGGGGGAAGACCAGAGGAGAGAGAGAGAATCTTATGCAGGCTCTACACTCAGTGCGGGCCCAACACGGGACTTGATCTCATGACCCTGAAATCATGACTTGAATTGAAATCAAGAGTCAGGAGCTTAAGTGGCTGAGCCACCTAGATGCCCCAGTATTAATTCTTTTATTCTATTGACATGAGGCACATTTCCATTTATTTGTGTCTTCTTTGATTTTTTTCATCAACATCTTGTAGTTTTCAGAGTAGTGATTTTTCACCTTCTTGGTTAAATTTATTCCTGAGTGTTTTATTTTTGATACTATTGTAAATGGGATTGATTTTCTTTTCCAGAAAATTTGTTGTTAGTGTATAGAAACACTACTGATTTTTATGTTAATTTTGTATCCTGCAACTTTACTGAATTCATTGGTTAGACCTGACAGTTTTGGGTTGAGTCTTTGGGATTTTCTCTACATAAAATTATGTCATCTGCAAAAAAAAAGAAAAAAAAAAAAAGAAAAAAGAAAAAAAAATCATGTCATTTGCAAATAAAGACAATTTTACTTCCTCCTTTCCAATTCTGATACATTTTATCTCTTTTTCTTGCTTGATTGCTCAAGGTAGGACTTCCAGGACTATGTTGAATAGAAGTGGTGACAGTGGGCACATGTGTCTTGTTCCTGATCTTAGAGGAAAAGCTTTCAGCCTTTCACCACTGAGTATGATGTTAATTCTCAGCTTGTCATACATGACCTTGACTATGTTGAGATGTGTTCCTTTTATACCTAACTTATTAAGAGCTTTTATCATAAATGGTTGTTGAATTTTGCCAAAAAATTATTTTGGAAAAAAAAAAAGACTTAAAAAAACACCTCGATGTAGATATGTAATAGACACACTTTGTCTGTTGAGATGATCATATGATTCTTCTTTCATTCTATTAGTGTGCTGTATCACAATGATTGATTTGCATATGTTGGACCATCCTTGCATCCCAGGGATAAATCCCACTGATCATAGTGAATGACCCTTTTAATGTGCTGCTGAATTCAGTTTGCTAGTATTTTATTGAGAGTTTTTGCATCTATATTTACCTGGGATATTGGCCTATAGTTTTCTTTTCTGGTAGTATCCTTTTCTGGTTTTGTTATCAGGATAATGCTGGCCTCGTAAAATGAGTTTGGGAGTGTTCCTTCCTCTCTGATATCTTGGAAGAGTTGGTGTTAATTCTTTTTTAAATAGTAAAATCTACCAGTGAAACCATTTGGTCCTGGGCTTCTCTTCTTTGGGAGATTTTTTTATTAATCTCCTTACTAGTAATTGGTCTATTCAGATTTTCTGTTTTTTCCTGATTCAGTCTTGATAAGTTGTATGTTTCTAAGAGTTTTCCATTTTTTGTAGGTTGTCGAGTTTTTTGGTGTATAGTTGTTCTAGGAGTCTCTTATAATCCTTAGTATTTCTGTTGTATCAGTTGTAATGTCTTTTTCATTTATAATTTTGTTGATCTGCATCCTCTGTTTTTGTTCCTTGATTAGGCTAGCTAAAGATTTATCAATTTTGTTTCTTTCCAAAGAAACAACTCTTAGTTTGGTTAATCTTTTTTTACTCTTTGTTCTCGATTTCATTTATTTCTGCACTAGTTTTCATTATTTTCTTTTCCTCTAACTTTGGGCTTGTTCTTCTTTTTCTAGTTCCTTAAGGTGTAGGGTTAGGTTGTTTATTTGGGATCTTTCTTGCTTCTTAATGTAGAAAAAACAATAAACTTGGTGGCTTGTTTGAGCAGAGCTTAGCATGGAAAGGTATAAGGTTCTGGAGAAATAAGTTTCTAAAGAACCTGATATAGTGTGCTAAGAAGTTTTGACTTTTACTATATGAAATAGGAAGTACAAAGTATATTAGTGTGCTGGGGCTGCCATAACAAAGTACCACAGATTGGGTGGCTTAGTAACAGGCTAGAAGCCCAACATCAAGGTGTTGGCAGAGTTCTTTCCTCTAAAGCCTCTCTCCTCGCCTTGTAGATGGCCATCTTCTCCCTGTATCTTCACATGGTCTTTCTTCTGTACATGCGTGTGTCTCAATCTCCTCGTCTTATGTGGACACCAGTCATATTTGACTAGGGCTCAGCTAATGACCTCATTTTAACTTAATTATCCCCTTTATTTTTTTACTTTTTGTTTTTAAATTATTTTAAAAATTATTTATTTGAGAGAAAAAGAGAGCATGAGCAGGGGGGAGGGGCAGAGGGAGAAGCCGACTCCCCGTTGAGCGGGAAGCCAGATGCAGCACTCAATTCCAGAACCCTGGGATCATGACCTGAGCCAAAGGCAGACACTTAACCGACTGAGCCACCCAGGCACCCTAATTATCCCCTTTAAAGACCCTATCTCCAAATACAGTTACATTTTAAGCTATGATGGGTTAGGACTTCAACATACGAATTTTGGGAGTTGGGGGCCACAATTCAGTTCATAGCAAAGTCTGATGTATATTTAAGTCATCCAGACAGCAGAGGGGAGGACAGGTTAGATGAGTGCAGGCTTAGGGACAGTGAGAACCTTTGAAAGACTATTCCAGTAGTCTATATGAGAGATGATCAGAGCCTGAACTAGAAAGACAGAGGAAGAGAATGTGTTGAAGGGAGATGTTAAAAGAGTTATTGGGAAGACTGGCCTGCAAGTTAGAATTTAAACTTATCAGCAAAGTCCTCAGTGCCCTTGACATTTTAGCCATGATCCCTCAATGCAGACTTCTGTTCTGCTGCTCAACATCACATGTGGCACCCTACAGGCATAAAGACCTTCTCAGTGTCTTTGACCACACTATGCTTTTTCTCAAGGCCAAGCCTTTGTGCCTGCTCCTCCCTCTGTCTGAGACCTTCTTTCCCCTTTCCTTAGCTAGCTGGACATCTATTCAGGTAGAGGTAGTCAAATGTTACCTTCCACGTGAAGCTCCAACTTCCTCTGGCAGCAAAGCATTCCTTCCCTTGGACTCTCAGGAGCACTTTGTGCACGGACCCTCTCACACCGCGCTATGATTATTTTACATTTTACACGCCTGCTACTACCGATAAACTATAAGCTCCCTGTGGGCTGAG
This sequence comes from Ursus maritimus, assembly GCF_017311325.1. Classification (NCBI taxonomy): domain Eukaryota; kingdom Metazoa; phylum Chordata; class Mammalia; order Carnivora; family Ursidae; genus Ursus; species Ursus maritimus. Next base: position 51,590,886 of record NW_024427107.1, on the reverse strand, counting down.
ATTGGTTTCCTTTTTTTGTTTCCTTAAAGCTGACTTGGTGATAGCCAATGGAAAGTATTTAATCAATATCTAATAAATGAATGGGAATCAAATACCATAGAGTACCAGGTGAGGCCTTGCCTGTCCTTCTTCTGTAATATCTCTTTTTAACTAAAACACTAGGAAGAGACTAAAGCAAGAAAGTCAGATTTTCCATATTTGGGGCTAAATCTCTTATAAAAAGAAACAAGATATTTTCATAAACCAGCAAGGAAAATTCCAGGGGAAAAGCCAGGCAAATCAGCAGAGTTTCCAATCTGTCACCACTTTAATCCAACTTGTAAATCACTTCTAGTTTAATTTTAAAGGACAAAACACCACTGTCTTCATGTCTTTTTTTATTTAAGAACTTAATGAGTGGCTCCCATTGCCTATCTGATCAAATCCAAGTTTCCCAGTCTGGTTTTGAAGAACTTCCATAGTCTGGCTGCATTTCACCTATCTAATCCACTGTCCACATAACTGTCAGAATTATCTTCGTGAAACACAGATAGAATTATTCACTCTCATATTCAAAAATACTTTAAGGTTCCTCATGACCTCAGATGAATTTCAAATTCCTCACATAAGCTTTCTATTTGGCCCCCGTCTTTTCTTTTCTGGCATATTCTCCCCTAGTCTTCGATCTTCAGCTAACTTCCCAAGCTGTCTTTCTCAAATATTTCTTCTATTTTCCTGTTTTTGTAGCTCTACAATGTTCAAATTGTTCCTGAACCACCTGCAATGCTCTCTTCCATAGTTGTTGTAAAAAGTCATCGGTCCCAATACAAAAGACATCCAACCCACCAAGATTTCTCCATTTTCTCCCATTGAGAATCAATGGGTCCCAATACAAAAGACATCCAACCCACCAAGATTTCTCCATTTTCTCCCATTGAGAATCAATGGGTCCCAATACAAAAGACATCCAACCCACCAAGATTTCTCCATTGATTCTCGGTCCCAATACAAAAGACATCCAACCCACCAAGATTTCTCCATTGATTCTCCCATTGAGAATCAATCTCTGGGATCAGCCTGACTGGGACCCATGCTCTTCTCATATTTCTTACAGTTTCTGCTAATACTCTATTCTTCCATTACAGTTATATACAGAAGTATTGTATCATGTCAATCAGTATACACACATCTTTTAAAACACCCTCCCTGGACTGCACATCTCTAACTCGATTTCACTGCTTCCCTTTCTAGTAAAATTCCTCAAAAGATATGTTTATATATGTTGTTTCACTTCTCCCATCTTTTGAGCTCACACAAAATGGACTTTCATCCACTACTCACTGAAACCGCTTTTATCAAGGTCATCAATAGCCTGCATATTTTTGAAAGCCAAAGGGCAATGCTCAGTTGTCTTCTTGAACTAACGCACCAGTTGACATAGTTCATTGCTCTTTGCTGCTTGGACCACTCTCTTCCTTTGGCGCCTGGGACACTTTCTCTTGCTTCTCCTCTTCTCTCCACCACCTACTGGCCTGTCCTTCTCTAGCTTTTTTACTTGATCTAAGTTGTTCCAACCTCTACAAGTTGAAGTACCTAAGATTTAGCCTTCCTTGTATCTTTTTCAAACACACTCGTACTCTGATCTTATTCAGTCACATGTCTGCAAATTTCATCAATACGTTGACAAGGTCTAGTTTTCTCTCTCCAGCTTTTACCTATCTCCTGAGTTCCAGATTCATATACACCACTGCCTAATCAGTTATATTTAGATGTCTAACAGGCATCCAAAACATAGTATGTTCAAAACTAAACTCTTGACTTCTCTCCTCTAAAACATGCACCTATCACACCCTTCCTCATTTTAGTAAATGGCCTCTCAGTTCTTCTAGACCTTGGAGTCATCTTTGATCCTTCTTTTTCTCATCTAATCCATTAGCAAATTTTGATAGCTCTGCATTTAAAATATATACAGAATTTGTTATTGTGCACAACTTTTTCAATGCTATCACTTTTGTCTAAGCCACCATTATCTCTTGCTTGAATTATTTCAATAGTCTCTTAACTGGTCTCTCTAGGTATACGCTTGCTGCCTCAACCCTTCAACCTTTGAAGTGTTTTTTTTTTAATTTTTTAAAAATATTTTATTTATTTATTTGAGAGAGAGAGGAAACACATGAGTGGGGGTTGGGGGAGAAGGAAAGGGAGAAGACTCCCCCACTGAGCAGGGAGCCCGATTCGGGGCTAGATCCCAGGACTTGGAGATCATGGCTTGAGCCGAAGGCAGAAGCTTAACCGGCTGAGCCACCCAGGTGCCCGTGAAGTGGTCTTTTTAAAGTGTAACTATGATTATGTGACTTCTCTGTTCAAAACTCTCCAATAACTCCCCACCTTATTCGGAATACAACCCAAAATCTTGACTATGGCTTCCAAAACATTATATCATCTGTCCCACCACTTTCTCTCTGAACTCATCTTCTGTCATACTTCCTTTTGCTCAGTCAGCTCTTGAATTTCTGTCTCCTTGCTATTTCTCATTGATACCAAGTGCAGTTTTGCTTCAGTACCTTTATATTTAATGTTTCTTTACCTGGAATTTTCCTCCCTTAGAGAGCCACAGGTTCCCTACTTTCTTCAGCTCTCTTTTCACATTCTACTTTACCAGAGAGGCCTTTCCTGCTCACATTATGTAAACCAGAAGCCTTTCCCCACCATTCTCTAACTTCTACCTTACATATTGTTCTTCATAGCATTCTACATCACTGGACAAAGTATATATTTATCTCTTTTTATCCATCTCCTTCCCCTTGAATATAAACTTCTTTAGAGAAGGTAGTCTGTTTTTATATTCCCAGGACCTAGAACATTGTATTTGATTTATACAGAATGAATAAATAATTGCCATCTATTAGATTGAAAGCTCCTATATAGCCTTCCTATACAGCTTTACTGATTATATAGTCCCATTAACACCTAGCTTAGTACCTTCCATACGGTATAAAGGTCAAAATGTTAATCAAACTGAATTGCATCTTATTCTCTCTGCTTCTCAAAAATGCCCTCTGTTCCTTTTTTGGCAAGTTCCCATACTGCTACCTGCTTGCTTTCTTCCTCTGCCCCAGCTCACTTCTGCTGGAAGCCTTGGCTACTAGTTCTTTAACTTCCTCTTTTCCTGTCTATATTCTATTACAACTTTAGTCTCTGGGCTTCCAGGAAACTTTGTATCTAATTTATAATTTAAATTTTATCATAGGTATATATGTATGGGAAAAAGCATAGTATATACAGGGTTTGGTACTGTCCATGGTTTCAGGCATCCACTAGGGTTCTTGGAATGTATCTGCTATGGATTGGGGGGGGGTCTACTGTACAAGGTTACATGCATGGTAGTGGTAATAACTATATCAACTGATCCAGAATAGTATCTTAATTTGCATACTACACATCACCACTCGGATATCTAATAGGGATTTATTCTGTCTGAAACAGAATTCCTGATTTTAGCACCCAGACCTATTCCTTTACCATTCTCCCCCCATCTATTGGTCACCAGTGGGAACCCAGTTTCTCATGCCCAAAGTCTAGGAATCATTTTTTTTTTAATTGAAACTTTATTCTGAGATAATAGATTCACAGGCACTTGTAAGATCCTGTGTATCCTTTACTCAATCTCCCCCAGTGTTAACATCTTCCAAAATAATAGTACAGTCTGGCAATTCCTCAAGTGATTAAACATAGTTACTGTATATCCCACCAATTCCAACTCTGGGTACATAACCAAGAAAACTGAAAACATATGTCCACAAAAAATTTGTACACAGATGTTTACAGCAGCATTATTCATAGTAGCCAAAAGGTAGAAAACAACCCACATGTCCATCAATGGATGAGTGGGTAAACCGTATGTGGTATAGCCATATAATAGAATATTATTTAGCCATGAAAAGAAATGAAGTACTGGTCATCCTACAACTTGGATGAATTTTGAAAATATTATGCAAAGTGAAAAAAGTCAGACGCAAAAGGCCACATATTATGATTCCATTCATATCAAAGTCCTGAATAGGAAATCTATACAGACAGAAAATAGTGTTGCTAAGGGCTGGGGTAGAGTGAACATGAAGAGGAGATGAAGATGAGGTTAGTGTGAGATAACAAGGCCTGGATAGTATTAAGCATATTTCAGTTTTAAAAGTCATTCTGGCTGCTGTGTGAGAATAAACACAAGTGGAAAAGAGGGGGAGAAAGGTAATTAATGAAGAAGTTACTCCAAAAATCAAAGCAAGACATGATGGTGGTTTGGACTGGGGTGTGACTTTGGAGGTGGTGTGTGAACTGACTGGATCCAGATATGCTTCACATATTAAGACCAAAGGGTTTGTTGGTGAATTCAGTGCACAGTGTAACAGAAAGAGAAAAATCAAAGATGACTCTAAGGTGTTGGGTCTGAGCAAATGGACAGATGGAACTAGCACTCGCTGAGATGGAGAAGAGCCCAAAAAGAGCAGGTTTTGAGAGTTACATGGGGGAGTTCGGTTTTGGACATGTTAATATTGAGATATTGAGTAGCCAGACAGATTTTTTCGAGTCTGAAACCGGTTAACTAATAGTCTGTGTTGGTGCTATAATTTGGGAGGTGTCAATGTATAGACTGCATTTAAAGCCCTTAGGTTGAATGATATCAAGTACGGTATTGACTTATACAAAGGAGAGGTCCAAGACCCTGAGGCACTCCAAAATGAAGAGGCCTGAAAGATGAAAACGGATTAGCAAAGGAGGCTTCAGAGCACTTAGAATAAAATCCACATTCCTTACCTCAATCATGACTTGGCCCTTCTCAACGTCTTTCACCTCATTGTCTAATCACACAGGATAGTTAGCTTTTGGAATATACCAAGTACTTTCCCATCTAGTGGCCTTTTTGTTTGCTAAGCCATCCACCAGGCCTGGTTTTACCCTGGCTCCAATTTTAGTCGCTTCCTTCTCTCACTACAACTCTTCGTTAAATTGTTACTCCCACTTTTTTCTCTAATCCCTCTAATTAAATAGACCCAGCCCGACCACCCCCACCAAATTATGGCTCTTACTATAATATAAAATTATTTCACTTGTTTCCTGTCTAGAAACCCGTCCCACCTTGATTTAACAAACGATTACAAAACGATCACTATATGCCAAATAAAACCTCAGGTATTCCTTCTCTATGCAACTTTCCGGAGAGCAGGGGCCTCATTATCTTGTCCTCTGCCGCATCCCAACGTAATCGACAATCCCTCAGAAGTCAGTTCTCAGTTTTCAAAATTTATTAGCGGAACGGAGAGCAGGACACCGGCAAACTTGCCAACATAAGAGATTGCACCCGCGGCTCCGCCCAGTCCCAGAGTTGCCTAAAGGAAAGGAAGACCCGCACGCATGCGCCTTTGTTCTCTGAGCGCTTCGGGCTGAACCCCACCCCTTTCCCTTGCCGTGGTTAACCACTGCGCATGCGCAACACGGTCCTGTCTGTACGTTTGTCGGCACTATCAATAAAGTTTTAGTGAGTACAGACTCCCTTTTTACTTGGCAAGATGGCGGAGTACGACTTGACTACTCGCATCGCGCACTTTTTGGATCGGCATCTAGTCTTTCCTTTGCTCGAGTTTCTCTCCGTAAAAGAGGTGAGGGGGTCTTTGACCGCAAGGAAGGCGTGGGAGTGCGTGAGGCGCGGGACAAGGCCGAGAGGTGGTGGCGATAGCCCTAGGCCTGACACACGTGTGAGGCGGCCGCGAGTTTGGTCCTGCGTCGGGCAGTAAGGATCTGCTGGTATTTTAGCGTCGTCCCAGCTAATTAGCAGCGCAGAATTTGGTTGTGAGGAGAAGTTTGGTGACAGCTGGCAACTTAGGGGAGAAGGAGGTCTCTGCTTCACTACTGGAGGTGGCAGTGCTACAGGGACTTCCGCGTCAGTTCCTCTCGGAAGTTGACCGACCATTCTCCAGCTTCTCTGTAGTAACGCTTCCAAAAGCAAATTGGAGTGTTATAGATTCTGGTTTTTCTTTTGGGAACTGTGGGAGGAGTGTGCTTGGCTTTGTGTTTTTGTTTGCCGGATCTTTGGAATAATTTTCTTACACTTAAATACCTAGTACTTTAATTTACATAAAGTTGTGAATTCTTCGCATAGAGTTTAACTGGTTTTTAAGTAGCCACTTCCTAGAAGCGTGGCATATTTTTGTCGAATGGGGACCACCCCCCCCCAAAAAAAGCACGCCAGGACAATTTTTTTACTTAAAAGTGGTTTTCCGGTGTGTACAGACTTCGAGTAATCTGAACGTTAACATTCATTTAGCTACTCAAGATACCTTGAATTAGCCTGTGGTTCTGGTACCTCATTTCAAAATGTCTCAGTCCTGAAAGTTTTGAAATATTGGGCTGAGTTATACCTTGAATTTGTTGGGAAATTGATACATTTTAGTAATTACAATAAAGTAATGTTAGTATGATGAAGGGATTCGATTATGGGCCAGAAAAGTAAATGAATTCTGTATCTGAAAGCAGGTTACAACATAAGCCTACTTAGGGAACTCTAGATTTGGAGAGTAGATTTGTGTGGCTCAACAAAAATAAAACAGAAAGGCTCTGCAAATAAACATTAAATTGTTCTGATAACTTTTCAGATCTTCCTGGTAGTTACTGTTCATTAGACAGATATAATCCTCAAATTTATCTGATCCTTTTCTAAAGACATAACAGGACTCAAAGTAGTGACGTTAGTGAACAGCAAAGTTTATTTTCAGTGAATTTCAGGAATGTAAAAATAAAGCAATATAAAGCTTTATCATGAGAGGATATGGTTTTTTCTTGATTTTTCCTTACGTATGATGTGCTTACACCTATATTTTGGAGCTTGTATAAAACAGTACATTCTGCCTTTTTTCCTTTTCTGGATGTGTGAGGATAATTCACCAAAGATCAAAGAATAAAAAGATGCCATATTTGAAATCCTTTATCAGCTACTTGTAGAAATGCTTCTAAATCAGCCAAAGTTCATATTCTTGTAATGTCCTCTTTAAAAGGGTTTTGTTTTACAAGGCAGATAGATAAAAGGAAGGAATATGTGAGTGTAAATTAGTTTTTCATAGGGTAAGACCAAAACTATGAAGGGCAACTGAGAATCAGTGGAAAATAACTGCTCAATGCTTGTCTGTTTGTAGAGAATGTTGGTAGGATGGCTGGAATACACCAAGGGGAAGACAGATGCTGGAGTATTTACTTAGCAGTTACTAAGTAGAGGGCAATCATGGAATCGTGTTAAATCCAGGATAAAACCCAGACTTCTCACCACTGAAAAACTCACCTATCCTTTAGAGGAGTTAAAGGTCTATAATTACATACGAGGCAAAAAACAAATGTCAGAGAAGTGCTGGCAGAGTGCTATCAAAATTGAAGAGATTCTATTCAGTGGGCAAAAAGGACTTGGAGAGGATAGGGGTTTTTTTTGTTTTTTTTTTTTGTTTTTTTGTTTGTTTGTTTTTTAATTTGACAGAGATAGAGACAGCCAGTGAGAGAGGGAACACAAGCAGGGGGAGTGGGAGAGGAAGGAGCAGGCTCATAGCGGAGGAGCCTGATGTGGGGCTCGATCCCATAACGCCGGGATCACGCCCTGAGCCGAAGGCAGATGCTTAACCGCTGTGCCACCCAGGTGCCCCGGAGAGGATAGGATTTAAGTTGAGTTTTAGATGGTTAGGATAGAGGCAGTGATCATGATTCATAAGAGTAACAATTTGATGTGTTTGTAATATGTTGGAGAATATAAGCTCTATGAGAGCAGAAACTTTGTTTTGTTCTCTGCTGTAAAATAGAGTCTGGCATAAAGACTTTTAATGATTATTTAATATCTCCGCACTTCAGAGCTGTTTCTTTCTCATCATAAGTAAGCCATTCTCATGCATAAAGTGTTGATACTGCCACCAATCTTACGGGGTTAGAAAAATTACATGAGATAGTGCATATAAAGCACTTAGCCTTCTGGGACAAAGTGAGTATTCCTGAATATTTTCTTTTAGGAGGCTAGGCCATCCTATGTGAGAGAGGAGTGCGGTTTTGAGGAATGAGGTAAGGAATGGAAATGGGGACTGAGAAAACTGACCAAAGTATAAGGATTGGTAAGTGTGGATGGCCCAACTGAGATCGAAAATCATACATTCATGGGGCACCTGGGTGGCACAGCGGTTAAGCGCCTGCCTTCAGCTCAGGGCGTGATCCTGGCGTTATGGGATCGAGCCCCACATCAGGCTCCTCCGCTATGAGCCTGCTTCTTCCTCTCCCACTCCCCCTGCCTGTGTTCCCTCTCTCACTGGCTGTCTCTATCTGTCAAATAAATAAATAAAATCTTAAAAAAAAAAATCATACATTCATAAGAGCTGATGACAGTCACTCTAGCAGTGGAAGGTTATTGGAGTAGAAATGTCTGGAGGTAGGCTTGTAGATCTATGTCATTTAGAGATGGATTGCTGATCAGCAGAGAAAAGCACAGATGTGATTCAATACCATTATTGCCTGCTTTTGAAATATTTTATAGTCGTCCTTAGCAGAACATAGAAGACAGATGACTTTTTTCCAGAAATAAAGATTGACATTGAATTGTGTTTGGTTGGAGAAAATGGGTGGAACCCATGATATTACTAATGAGAAAAATCTTTGAAATAGCTGAAAATCGTATCTAAACTAATGTGGAAAGTGACAACCTTTAAAAAGGGTGATATAAAATTTAAAAAGAACAAAAGGTATAATGAAGTATTTTAATGGTAATGGTGAAAGAGATGATGAATTTAAGTTGAAATCTTAGAGATGAGGTACCAAATGAAAATTGTGGAAAGTTGTGAGAAATTTTAAGATTTGAGTTTCTTAAGAATCACCAGAATGGATGTTGGATTTGTGGAGGATGACAGCAGGAAGAGAAGTCAAAAGAATATTTTCTTTCTTTTTTAAAAAAATTTTAAAGATTTTATTATTTGACAGAGTGAGAGAGCACAAGTAGGGGGAGAGGGAGAGGGAGAGGGAGAGGGAGAAGCAGGCAGGGGATCCTTTGCAGGGCTGTGTCCTAGACCCTGGGATCATGACCTGAGCCGAAGGCAGACACTGAACTGACTGAGCTACCCAGGAGCCCCAAAAGAATATTTTCAATCTGTTAAAATGTCGGAGCTGTTTTCAAGAGGTTGATAGACCAGGGATTGGCAAACTATAGCCTGTGAAGCACATAACAGCCCTCTCTGCTCATTTTGTATCGTCTGTAAGCTAAAAATAATTTTTAAAAGATAAACATTTGCAAACATTTTCAGTTATAGAACACTAACTTTGTACCCCAGTTAAGTGAAATAGTTCCCCCCCCCAAATTTCATTCTTCTCATTAGTAGATCTTTTTTACAAAAAAGTTTACTCCATTATTTTTTATCTCAAAAAGAAAAGAAATTGTGGAAACTCTTACAGTATTTATAAATATTATCTTTGATTTTTTTTTAAAGATTTGTTTATTTTAGAGAGCTTGCTCACAAGAGAGCACCCGTGGGGGGGGGGGCGGCAGAGGGAGAGGGAGAATCTCAAACAGATTTCCTGCTGAGCACAGAGCCCCCTATGGGGCTCTATCCCAGGACCCTGAGATAATGACCTGAGCCAAAACCATGAGTCAGATGCTCAACCAACCACCCAGGCGCCCCTAGTTTCCTGCTTCTTGGCTTAAAAGTCTAGAATATTTTCTGTCTGCCCTTTATAGAGTAAGTGTGGGTATAAGGCAGAATTTAGGGAAGGTGATATAAGCAGATAGAGATTTAAGAGGCCAGTAAGATCTGACGGCTGAGGAGCAGTGCTTTGAATCTATAATAGATAGAGACAGTACAAATTAAAAGCTATTAATAGGGTGACAAAAAGAGGTTGGCATGCTAAGGAAAGATGTTTTCACAAGATTAGGTTTCTATAAGGTACACTGAAAGGATGCCTCGATTTTTTTTTTAAGTAAATTTTCTAATCAAATATAACATTCATACAGGAAAGTGCCAAATAGAAGCACCTTTTTTCAAAGTGAACCCACTTGTTTGACCACCATCCAGATCAATAAATAAAACATGACAAATATCCTAGAAACCTTCCTCTGACCCCTCTTAGTCACTACTCACACCTCCCAAAGGTAAGCACTAGTCTGATCTAGAATAGTTTTGCCTGGTTTTGATTTTACATATATGAAATTAAGCATTGTACTGCTTTGTGTGACTTATTTCATTCAACATTGTGAGAGTCATCCAAGTTGATAGGATAACTGTAGTTCTTTGATTCGAATGCTGAATGTTAATCTTTTACATGAGTGTATTACAGTTTATCCATTCTAATGTTGATAAACTTGGCTATTACAAGTAGTACTGCTATGAACATTCTTGGAAATGTCCTTTGAATATATGCACCCATTTCTCTTGGGTATTGAGGAGCAGAATTACTGGGTCATAAAGTATTTTAGATTTTAGGAGATAGAAAGAGTTTTCCAAAGCAGTTGTACTTCTGCCAGAAGAGTAAGTGTTCAGTTATTCTAAATCTACACCAACATTGGTATTGCCCTTTTTTTTTTGTTTTTTTTTAATGTGGCTTTAATTTTCATTTTCTGTATGATTAATGAAGTTGAGATATTTGGTATTTGTTGGCCATTCGGTTATACTCTTGTAAGTGGCTATTAAATTTTTTTAGCCATTTTCAATTCTCTCTCTTACTATTTTGTAGGCGTTCTTTATGTATTTTGGAAGATACAGTTTTGATCTCATGGCCCTACCATTTGATCACCTTCATTTTTTCACAGACTTTGAAATGTGGAATCTTCCTGCATTTTTCTTTCATTGACACAGTTAAATTTAGTACGCAAATCTTTTGCTAAAGCTTTAGCTTGATGACTGCTAGTTAAAAAAATTTTTTTTTAAACTTTTACTATCTCCTTGAATACTATTGTATAGGATCCTTACATAATCACTCATTGCTCCAAACTTCACATTTATGTGAGTTTGCTGGTGTATCTATTGGTCCTTGTCCTGTGGGTTAAATTGTTTCTTGAAATACTTGTAAAAACTTGATATGACATGGTTGACTTAGAGAATGGGTGCTAGTTCTGTTTCAGCAGTTTGAATGGGGAAGGATTTTAAAGGGTTCAAATGATTTAGTGAAAAAATAGGTGGGGGTAGATAGAAGTCCACCTCAAGGAGAGATGAGTAGGTATCGTGTGGATGTGAGACAGTAAGAAGGTAAAAAATTTGAGTTGATTCCTAATTACCTGGTGTGGCAAGGAAACAACTATATATACTTATCAGTAGAGTTGGTGTGGCTGCTTGTCAGTTTATTGGGGGAGAACTTCTACATATTCATCAGAAAGTAATTTTCTCTTGCAGATATATAATGAAAAAGAATTATTACAAGGGAAATTGGATCTCCTTAGTGATACCAACATGGTAGACTTCGCTATGGATGTATACAAAAACCTTTATTCTGATGATATTCCACATGGTAAGTTTTGTCATTTGGAACTGCAGCTTCTCATGAACTGAGGATGTGTGTGTTAAAGTTTTGTGATTTATAAAAGAGCTTTAGTCAAAAGTCTTTAATAACTATTTGAATGGTTTAAAAGTTCTCTGGATGACGGGTAATGTGAAGGTTGCATGTCATCTAAAGTATGTTATTTTCTCACCACAAAAGGTGTGAAACTACTTGAAAACATGATTTTCAAATATGTTCAGTTCATAGTAACTATCATCAAAATTGTGCTCATGAATCAGATTGTCTCCTTAGAATGATCTGAGAATGTTGTTGTTTTTGGTCTGCTAACTTTTTCAGTTAGCATCTGTGTGCCTTAGAGTTTTCTTTTCATCTTGAAGCATCTGGGTATAGCCAGGGTTCTCAAAAGTATTGTCCCCAGTACCAGCATCATCAGTTCACCTGGGAGAGCTTGTTAGAAATGCAAATTTTGGGGTCATACCCCAGATCTACTTAATCAGAAACTGTTGGCTGAGGCCCAGCACTTAAATTGGAGAACTACTGTGGTATGGTGTTTTTCAGATTCTTGTTTTCTATGGGAATAGATGTTCCTTTAAAACAAGAAAAAAAAGTTTTCCCGTAAGTTTGAAAAATTTTGTATTATTTCTCTTCTGAACATGGTATTTTAAAAAATCCTAAGAATGCTTTCAATAGAGAAATACAGTTTACTTTCTTTAAATTGACATTTTCCAAAATTTGCTCACATATACCCTTTTATGTTTGAGAAGCACTGTTCTAGTAATACTTTTTAATGTATTATACAAATTATTACACTAAACATAATCACCTCTTTTAATTATAGTAAATGACAGTGGCTCTTTAAATTTTAGTTTGTGATGAAAAAGTTAACTATTTTATAGTGAAAGTTTAAAACATGCCTGCAGGGTAGGTTATCTACAAGTTTTCTCTGACTCTTCATGATGCAGTAGAAAGAAACTAGAGCTGGGTTTGAGAGATTTCAGAATTAGATTTATAGCGAAAAGAGAGATTACTGACTGGATTTAAATTCCATTCAGCCTGATTGAAAATCTGTAGTAATATGCAAACCCTCTGAGTCTGTATTCAGAAACTCTGCGATAATATTCACTTGAGGAAATTCAGTGAGAATAAATATAAAAACACTTGGAGTGAAGTCTCTGAAATATGGAATTAGATCATTGTTTCTTAGTATCCACCCCTCCCCAGGCAGTATCTGTATATTCCTCAGTTTTCTTTAAGAGTGAGAAGAAGATTCCCTCTTTAGTGCCTGTGCACTGCTGGAAAGGAAAAAATGGATTTGGGAGACTTACTGAGTTGGTAGTTCCTGGCATATGGATATATTGGGGGTAAATAAATTCAATTTAAATAAATTGAAAAATTTTCAGAGATATCCTCATGGTGAACAGTATAGTTTAACATTAGAGTACTCCTTTGCATTTTTAATTAGCTTTGAGAGAAAAAAGAACCACAGTTGTTGCACAACTGAAACAGCTTCAGGCAGAAACAGAACCAATTGTGAAGATGTTTGAAGATCCAGAAACTACAAGGCAGATGCAGTCAACCAGGTAACCTCCCTTAATTTGAAGTCTGAAAATTCTCTTTTCTGGATTAAGACAAATGTTAATTCAAATTTTATCTAATATCCCATCATAAAAGTTCATGGCTTAATTGATTACTTTATCTGTTTATCTTATCCTTATGGTGTAGGGACCAGGAGTTCCTTAATAAATATTAATACTAATTTTATTTTTAACTTCTTTACCAGTTACCCAAATCCAATTATGCTGGAGCAGTTTTGCCTTTTTCCTCTCTTCCCAGGGAACATTGGCAATGTCTGGTTACATTTTTAGTTATCACCAGTTGAATGGGTGCCATTAGCACCTAGAAAGGGGAGGCCAGGGAGGCTGCTAACCATCCTGCAATGCATCAGACAGTACCCTACCCCCCAACAAAGAATTATCCAACCCAAAAGTGTCAGTAGTACTGAGGTTGACGTACCTGTGCCTGGGCAGTACCAAGAGGGAAACCTGAGCTCACTTTATCACTTGGCTGCGTTCTCCTCTATCCTTCCAACTTCATTGCCCACCCCAAGAAGGGAGGGTAGTGTAGAGCTGATAAGGTTATTTTATTCTTAACTTCCTCTTAACTAGAATTAAACTTATTGCTTGGTTTCCAAAGAATGCATGTTGCCTCATTCTGACTTAATAACCCTTTGGGTTATTAGAAATTCTTTAAAACAAAATCTACTAAAATTGAATATTGCCATTGTGGTAAATAAATCTCAGCTGCCAATGTATTTACTAGAGAAATTGCTGAAGATTTTGCCATGATGTTGTCTTTAGTTCATACAATATGTGACCAAAACAAATTTTTAGAGAGATTAGCTCCAAGCTTCCATTTGTGATTTGGGGAAGTGTTATCAGATATTTTTAAGCAAAACAGCAAATACTACACGATTATTATATCATATCATATCATAATGTAATCTGCTACATTACTAACTACATCATGTTATGCTATATCTATCTATCTATACTGACACACATATGTATACCCAGATAGCTATATCTTAACAAAGCAGTCATCTATAACTACACATGTATGTGTATGTATGTGTGTTGTACTACTTATTACACTTAGAATAGAATATAATGACTTAGACTTTCAGTTCACATTAAGTGCCCATAGAGGAACAGCTGAAATAATCTGGCTGTTAGGGTACAGCAGGAAATTTAGAATTTAAATTCTAAATTTAGTCTAGTCACTTAAATACTAGAAACTAATGTTATTAGAGTATGAATCAAGATGAATGTAGGTTTATTCACCAGTTATTAGAGAAGACTCTTTGCAGTTTAATAGGCATGGCATTGAGATAAATGAAGGATGGAATTGTGTTTTAAAAACTTGCAAAGGAATAACCTCTTCCTGCCAATTCCTGTTTTTAAATTTCATTGAACATATAACATTGTACTTCTCATAATTTCCCAGAAATACCCAGTCAACCAAAGGACAATGATTATGTACCTATTCAGTATTATAATATGCCCATGTTAATTTTGGTGATAATATATTCCCTCCCATTAAATCTGCAAGTAAAATTATGCTCTGGAAAAATATGCCACAGCATTCCCTCTTGATAACCATAAGGGAAAAAAATTTTTTTTTTTTTAAACTGCCCAGTAAGTGGGTCACTGTGCCCATCTATCACTTGTTCCTTGGTGTCTTTATCATCATTTTCACTTTTACCAGTCTGGCAACATCTTAGTTATGCAATACCAATTTAAGAAAAGTTCAGTTGGGTTGACACTGATAGGGATAATAACTATATAGAGTGTGTGGCATAGATATGTAAGTTAAGCATAATTGATTAATTTTGTGGCGTTTTGTTTATTTTATTCTGGAAGTCTTACGTCTAGTGTTTAAGTATTAAGATATTTAAATGGCTTTGTGTGGGTAATAGGATAAACATTGGATATGCTTATTTTGTTTTCTGTGACCTGTAAAATACAATAATTTTTGTTTCTAATTAAGAGATGGTCGGATGCTCTTTGACTACCTGGCGGACAAGCATGGTGTAAGTGGTATTTTAAAAATTTTCTTTAGTTGTCCTGTTTTAATAAGGCTAATTAAAGAATAGTGCTGCATAGATAGGTTCGAGGCTTGACAAGAGTATAATTTCTAGATTAATTTATTAAATACAAGACTTGGTATGTTTTTGAAACTTCAATTTTAAAAAATTGATGTTTTTGAAACTTCAATTTTTTAAAATTGATGATGGGAAAATGAGGTGCTTATACTTTAGATCATAGAAATTTTCAAAACTTTTTTACTTTTTCTAGAATAATCAAGTAATAGGTACCATTTTATGTTTCTGATGGATTAACAAATAAAGATAGAACTAAATTTGAATTAGAAATGCTTTGAGCAGTGGTAGAATTAAGTAATACTTTGGCTGCCTTGTGGAATATGATAGTTGTTGACATTATCAAGGTCTTCATAAATCCCCAATAAAGGAATTTTATTGTAGACTTCCCTAGTGGTCTCCCAGTCTCCTTTCCCTTGTGTTAACGCAAAGCGTGAGGATTTGCATATAATTAATTCTTCACTTGCATTCAAGTTTTATTTCTCATTTAACAGTTACTGTAACAAGAGGTTTGCTGACCACTGTGCAAATTATTCTTTCTGGTTTCCATATAGAATGTTTGGTGTATTTGATAATGGTCTAGTTTGTAGTCCTTCTCTTATATTTCTTTACTTTCACCTTGCTTGCTTTGCTAACTTAAAAATTGTCTGTAATTTGGGGGCCAGCTTTCATAGAGAACTGAAATTTACTGTATATGTTATTTGTACAGAATCACAAAACCTTATAGGGATGCATGCGCTTGGTAGTTGCCTAAGCTCAGTCACTAACTGAGAGACTCACACCTTACACCTTTTCCTGCAATTCAAATTCTCATTGCAACGAATTAGGTATCGTTACAGTTCATAACTCTTTGAGACCAGAATTGTGAATGATAAATCCATCAATTGCTAATGTGTGTTTTAAGAGTCATGTTTTTTTTTTTTTTTTTTTTTAAAGATTTTATTTATTTATTCGACAGAGATAGAGACAGCCAGCGAGAGAGGGAACACAAGCAGGGGGAGTGGGAGAGGAAGAAGGCAGGCTCCCAGCAGAGGAGCCTGATGTGGGGCTCGATCCCATAATGCCGGGATCACGCCCTGAGCCGAAGGCAGACGCTTAACCGCTGTGCCACCCAGGCGCCCCAAGAGTCATGTGTTTTTGATCATGGTTTTTGTTTTATTTTGTTTTTTTTTGTGACACTTGGGATTCACTGAGAGACTTGATGTCTGGGGACATTAAAGGAGTAAATGGTTTGAATTTTAAAACTCAAAGTTAAAAATAGAACTGATGCTTTTTAAAAATTTTTTTACTTTTTTTTTTTTTTTTTTAGTTTAGGCAGGAATATTTAGACACACTCTACAGGTATGCAAAATTCCAGTATGAATGTGGGAATTACTCTGGAGCTGCAGAATATCTTTACTTCTTTAGAGTGTTGGTAAGTAAATTTTTTTTTCTTCTCTCAGATTTTGTAGGATTCCCTTGGTTTGTGAAAACGTGTATATAGATTTGAATCTGTACATAAATTTTCAAGAATCCTTGGTGAAAGGAGAAAAACTTTCCCCAGCAAAGAACAAAGAGAAATAGGAAAGCTTATATCAGGACCTCAAAATTTGGAGGGAGATTTAACTTGTCCTTGAAATCCAAAAGTAGGAGCTGCTAATTTGTTATTTTATGTGTAATTGTATGATTAGCATTAGCAAAATTCTTTCATGTAATCAGTTTGTTACATTACTGTGTAGCACAGTGAGCAGCACATTGTGGATTTTTAAATATTTGTTGAATAAATCCATTTCTAATTTCAATTAAATATCTTATGCTATCTACATCCCTTTTTGTTTCAAACAACTATGAAATTATAATATTTGAAAAAAATTATGCCTTATTAGTAAATTTTTTCCATTTGCTTTCAACCTTAGCTATTAGAAAATAAAGCTCAATGATTTTTTTTAATAATGTAAGAGAAAGGTGAGTTTAAATTGTAATATTTTAGAGCAAATTTCTAAACATAAAGAACCCTGTTTGTTATTTTCATTTGCCTATTTGACAAATTCCTAGATTCAATGCTTTTGTTTGGGAAAAAGGAAAATTGCATGAAGCCAAAGAAAAGAATCAGGCTTTTAAATGGAAAGGTTTTTTTCTCATTCTGCCTTCTGTGTAGGTAATTGTATTAATGCCTTCTAGAGTTATCAAAATGCCCTTGTTTTAACTAGCTTCTCCTTTGAGAAATTATAATTTGTTACTCACTTTGGGTTAGTAAGCAAGTACCTAAGTCTCTGATTTCTCTAGTTAATTAGATGTTGGGAAATGACCTCTTTAGACAGGGACTTATTGTTTTCTAACCTTGGAAGAGTCTGTTTCTTCTGTCTCTACTTTCTGGAGCCTTTATTCTTTTAGGCCCATATGCCTGCCACAAAGAAAAGACTTACGTCTGCTATCTTTGGTTGTTTTCTAGGAAATTAAATTTTCCTTTTTGGGGGAGCAGGGAAGGGGAAGAGATTGGTGTTTTATTAATACAGCTAATTCCTACACTTAAAAAGTACTTAGCTTAATTTTTTAAATCTACCATCCTTCCTTTAAAAGGAAACAAAGATTTTCAGTGTATTTTGAAGTTTGATTTGAAAAAAATTTATTTTTCTCTTGCTCCCATTTGTGAATATTCTTAATTTACAGATTAGCTGTGGTTAGCTTGCAAGTGCATCGAAGGTAATCAGTGATGGTAAACTTGTAGTGGCTTATCAGAAAATTCCATCAGTTTTACTTTGAATATTATGAAGGATTTAGGAGAGCAAAAGTTGATTACTTTGGAAATGTAAACAGCTTAAACCAGGATTGTAAAATCAGAAGCCTGATATGATTACAGGTACATGAAAAGAGTTGGTTATTCATATCATTTGTTAATGCTGGGAGTGAATTTTGAGAATGAAGATTTAGTGTCATGTTAGAGTTCTAGCACAGTAAATTTATTGTTGCTGGTCAGTGAGTGAATGTGCCATTTTGCTAAGACATGGAAACTTAAGGTAACTGCTGGAAATCCAGATATTGAAACTCTTCTAGCATATCCACCCTTGAAAGCAGGTTGGTATGAAGAGCCAACTGTAATGACATGGACTTGAGCCAGAGTAGTACGCATGAACCTTTGGGGGATTAAAAAACTTGCTATGCTGCCACAAAAAGCTTTTGAATAGAATATAACATATTCTAGTTTGAACAGTATATTACATTTATGTAGTGTGGTTTTATAATTAGTCTAAAAATTCCTACAGATGATAGGTATATATACTTAAAGGTTTGTGAAGTTTTTGTTTCCTTTTTTTAAAATATGAAGCTCCTAGTTTGTTCCCTAACTTAAAAAAATTCTCAGTTTTAAGCTTTTGCATTGCCTAACAGGTCTTGTGTTGGAATTCAAATGGCATTTGGTTAGGTGATTGATTACCATGATTTGAACACAAAAATCAATGTTTTACATTAAGAGTTGTCAAAATATAGTGATTGGATAGTGCTTAGAAATTATGTGAAATTTATTTTAAATGTATGTCCCATCTGTGTGACAAAATATTGGAGTTGGCATATTGATAGGGGCTAACCAAGCTAAGTTTAAAACAGTGGATAATTTTACTTCTCTTTTTCTTTTGTTTACGTAGGCACTACCATAAAATCTATGTATTTGTTCACAATCTTGTTAATAGCAAAGATTAAAAATCCTGAATTGGATTTGGGATAAATAATGTCCATGTTTTACTTATTAGTTATTTACTTTTATTTTTTTGTAATAGCCTTTTTTTCATTTCTAAATTCTTGTCTGGTGGTTGGTTATTCTTTTAAATCTATAGTTAGGGAAACATAAGCTATGAAAGAACCATTGTAAGTATGATCTGAGATTAGAATTTGACTCTCCAGGTGACCTATTGTAGGTCAGTGTTGTGTAAATTAAAGCTGTGTGACCCCAGAATCTACCTTTATTTTAAAAAATTTGATGGCTTTTAGAATACATCAAGGAGTGTTCACATGCATCCTATTTGGTTGTGTTCTAAGAAATGCATTAATTTGAATGACATGGAGCAGAATTGGTAGGAATTTTTGAATATTTTTGTTTTAAAAGTTACTACAGAAGTAAATAAAAGGGATTAACACTGTATTTTAATTATTTTGTTAAAATCTGCCCTCTCTGTCCCTTTGGTCTGACTTGAAAATATAACCCTTTCCCTCATCCAGCAGCTATTTGAAATAAAAGTGATTTTAAGATGCTAGAACTTTTGGCGATCATATTTTAGTAGCGTGATTTTTGTTGTTGTTTTCACTCAGAATTTAAAATTTATCTCCCGTAAGTACATGCCATTTTACTTAAAGCTACTTTTCCTTGACTCAAGAAAGCTTAAGTAATGATGACTTTTGGAAGCTTTGGGATCTTGGTTGAAGTTTTGGGTTTGATACGCCCTGTTTGATAATGTTGGTGTAAAAGATGTCCGTTTCATATCGATTTTCAGATACATAATTTATCACATTTTAATGTCAAACTGGGATGTGTCTTGAATTGGTTGTGGTTTTAGAAACATAAATAAAAAAAACTTACAGGGGTGCTTGGGTGGCTCAGTTGATTAAGCGTCTGCCTTCGGCTGAGGTCATGATCCCAGGGTGCTGGGATCAAGCCCCGCACTGGGCTCTCTGCTCAGCGGGGAGCCTGCTTCTCCCTCTCCCTCTGCCTGCAGCTCCGCCTACTTGTGCTCTCTCTGTCAAATAAATAAAATTAAAAAACAAACAAACGAGACTTCTAGTTTTTGTCTATTACAAAAAAAAATGGCCACGAATATTGAAATACAAGTCTTTTTTTTATGGACATGTAAGAACCAGCGGTTTCATGGATATGTTTTAAAACTTAATTTATAAAGTTAGTGTTTGTTTATTAGAGTTTGCTCAATGTTATTCAGTACATTAGAGTTATATACTACCATCAAAGTCCTTAATAGGTGTTTTGGGTTTTTGACCCTTATTCCATCAGTGGCAAAAAGGTAGGTACCCTTAGTCCTCCTATTTTGTGATTTAGATTGTGGTATAAAATTTATAGATTTTGGGGCACCTGGGTGGCTTAGTAGTTAAGCATCGGACTCTAGGTTTTGGCTCAGGTTGTGATCTCATGGGACATGGGATTAAGCCCCACCCCTCCCCCTTTTGGGTTCTGCTCAGCTGGGAATCTGCTTGAAAGATTCTCTCCCTCTACCCCTCCTCCACTGTGCTCTCTAAAAATAAACAAACAAATAAACATTTTTAGCTTTCATAATTAGAAGTGTAATTTTGGGCAAATTACACTCTCCATACATCAGTTTCACCTCTTTAATTAAAATGAGGATAAAAAATATTTACCTTTTATAGTGTTTCTATTAGGATTTTGTGAAAATGAACGTTTATTGCTTGGTACATATTCCTTTGATAATTATTAGTTGCTATTAACCAGTAGACATGCTTTTCTCTCTCCCTCTAACTCCTTTCATTTGTGTCATAATTTGGATTTCTTTTTTAAAGATTTTATTTGTATATTAGCGTGTGAGAAAGATCACTAGCAGAGGGGAGAGGTAGAGGAAGAACCAGACTCAGGAGCCCACTCCCAAGACCCTGAGATCATGACTTGAGTGGAAGTCAGATGCTTAACCGTCTGAGCCACCCAGGTGCCCTGCATATTTTTTGTTCTGAAAATAATGCTTTTAACACTGGTGCTGTATCCTAGTTTTAAGTTAACTCTTTCTGATTTAGACTGAATGTCAAAGAGCTAAGTATTTTCCTTTTTATTATTTTTAAAAAATATTTTATTTATTTATTTGACAGAACAAGAGAGAGAGCACACGAGCAGGGGGAACAGCAGGCAGAAGGAGGAGATGCAGGCTCCCTGCTGGGCAAGGAGCCTGATGCAGGGCTCAATCCCAGGACCCTGGGATCATGACCTGAGCTAAAGGCAGATGCTTAACTACTGGGCCACCCAGGCGCTCCGAGCTGAATATTTTTAGTAAATTAAGTTAAATGGAAACAATCAGTTTAACCAGTGTGATCCAATAAGGACTTAGATAATTACTGTTTGATCTAGAAAGCTACAGGTCTTTTAGTAGGCTAGGTGGGTATGTAAGGTATAAAATACACAGTATCTTTTTTTCCTGAATATTCAGAATATAATTAATTATGATTGCTTAAACAGGTTCCAGCAACAGATAGAAATGCTTTGAGTTCACTCTGGGGAAAACTGGCCTCTGAAATCTTAATGCAGAATTGGGATGCAGCTATGGAAGACCTTACACGGTTAAAAGAGACCATAGATAATAATGTGAGTTATATTTTTCCAGGGTTATTCTCTGAAATTTTTGTGTATCCTTCATACTTTCTGATAAGGAAAAAGCTGTTTACTTTTTTTAAAAAAGGGGGGGCGGGGGAGGGGGGAATGAAGGGAAAGGAGAGAGGGATGGAGGGAGGGAGGAAAGGAAACAAAAATGTTCAGATTAGCTTTTGTTGACTTGACATAAAAATCACGGTGGGTTAGTGGGTTGACTAGTTTCACTGAATCTCCTTGAAAGAAACTGTTGAGATTTTTTTGGCTCTTAGAGAAGAGAACTCAAGTTTTCATTTCTCTTATAGCTACTGCACCTTTTTTATTTGTACAGTGAAAATGGCATAATACTATTAGTGCCACCTCAGTGATAGGTCCTCAATAAAGTCCTATGTAGAAGATGGCAGTTTTCACCTACAATTGTCTAATAAAACAACTTACAGAGTATTTAGTCCATCCTTGCTTTTAAAATGTTTTCTGAAATGAGTATAATTTATGGCTTCTGTAAAAATGGCTTAGCAGCCATTATTGACTCTTTCTCAGATCAGGAGATAATGTATAATGCTGAGGTTCGTGCAGAGGGTCTAGGGAATAGGACTTAGATCATAATGGCCATAGAGCATACCTCAGAAGGTTCTCATTTTTAACTAAAATTCTGAGATCAGCAATGTTTATTCTCTTTCCTCTTTCTCCTATTTCCTGTCTGTATTTTTTAACCCTGTAGTCTGTGAGCTCTCCACTTCAGTCCCTTCAGCAACGAACATGGCTCATCCACTGGTCTCTGTTTGTTTTCTTCAACCACCCCAAAGGGCGTGATAACATAATTGATCTCTTCCTTTACCAGCCACAGTAAGTTATTTCACTGTATAATTCTGGCTTTCATTATATGAAATTACATGGATTTTTTTAAACTTAAAAATGTACTTCTAACATTTGAATTTGTTGTCAACCTTTTTTTTCCCCTTGTACGTGGTAGATTAGCTTTTTAATTAAAAAAGTTTACATGGAGCACATGGTGGCTCAGTTGGTTAAGTGTCTGTCTTTGACTCAGGTCATTATACCAGGGTCCTGGGATCGAGTCCCACATGGGGCTTCCTGCTCAGCGGGGAGCCTGCTTCTCTCTCTCCCTCTGCCGCTCCCCCTGCTTATATCTCCTTCCCTCTCTCTCTCTCTCTCTCTTTCAAATAAATAGACAAAATCTTAAAGAAAAAGAAAACGCTTACATGTGACTCAAGTAAATTATTTGAAAAAAGCGTACGTTAAGCCTGTTGAAGTGCTATTTAGTGTGCTTCCTATGCGAGCAGAATAGGCATCATGTAGAATCTCAGGCCTTACCCTAGAACTAAATCAGAATCTGCGTCTTAACAAGATACCAGGTAATTAATACATTAACTAAAGCTTTAGAATTAGGGCTCCAGGCCAGATTACATGGAAGAAATATATAAGTCCCAGAATCCTTTATATCATTATGCTCAATTATCCAGCTTTTGGTGCTAAGAAATTCACTAGTAAATGAACTAGATTATTCTGTTGTTAGCTACAAGTCATTTTTAAAAGTTTATTTTTCCATTTGAGCTTAAGTGCCTTTGAATCTTCTCGTTTCTTATTTGATTAGAAAAACAGAAGACAGAACTGCTTGGTGGAACACTTCAGATATTTGAAGATAATTTTTCTTTATCTCTTCTTTCAGGCTAAATTTCTATGGTTTTATCAAATGCGTAATTTTTCAGACTCTTAAGTATTTGGTTGCCCTTCTTAGATAACTGCCAGTTTAGCCACAGTCGTCTTAAAATACGGATCTTCAAAATTCTAGGATTGTTACTTGAGTTTTCTAGATTACAGGGGCAGTGTTAGCTTCTTGACCTGTATGTGTGCATATTCTATAAACACAGTTTAAGATTGCAATAACATCAGCATTTGCTTCATGGTATGGCTTATATTGACTATATTATTAGCTAAACTTCATATGAACATTCTTGAGCCATACTTTTGTTATACGTTAACCTAAATGAAGATATAGTTGTTACATTTCACTTGATTTCTGTTTATTATTTTCTGTTAAATTATGATTTTAACATTTTTCTCTAAAATGCTTATATATTTTAAGTTATAAAGGTATAGCTTAGAAATAGATGGTGTAATACCCTTCTGAATTAAAGCATCAGTGAAGATTGAATAACCTGTTTTTAAGTTGTTTTGTAATTTTCAGAGTCTTGAAAATAATATCTATGGCAATATTTTTGGATAGGTTGATGAGATAGTCTAAACTGAGTCACATAAATAAATGTGACTTTAATTAATAAATGTATTTTAATGTCCTTTAACTGCTCGTTTTAATAAGATTTTTAAGACTTTAAAATATTTGACCTTTTCAGTGAAGTTGTTAACATAATCAATAGCACTTTGAATTTAAGAGAAATTTAAGTTATTAGTGGTAATACAGATGAGAAATATCCAGCCAACTGAGAATGCCAGTAATTTTTTTTTTAAAGATTTTATTTATTTATTCGACAGAGATAGAGACAGCCAGCGAGAGAGGGAACACAAGCATGGGGGGTGGGAGAGGAAGAAGCAGGCTCCTAGCGAAGGAGCCTGATGTGGGGCTCGATCCCATAACGCCGGGATCACGCCCTGAGCCGAAGGCAGACGCTCAACCGCTGTGCCACCCAGGCGCCCCGCCAGTAATTTTTTTTTATGGAGAATCAGGGAACCATTTTTAAATGGTGTGTATTCTGTTCTCGGCATTAAATGCTAAATATTCCCCTGACTCTGGTAAAAAGAAGCAATTCTAACAGAAATAGGCCTGTTTTATTTTTTATATTAACATTGCAGTGTAAGTTCAGTATTAATGTATGTAGTCAGTATTGTAATGACATGATACCCACCACCAAACATAGGCAGAGGGGGTTTTCTAACAGGAAATTGTATTTTTCTTTCCTTGAAAAAAGAAAAAAAAACCTACATGGCATTAGGTAAGATAAAAGACAATACATGATCTTTGCATCCCATTTTAAATATAAATGATAAGAGGTGAAATTTTATAATTAGCATTGTATTTTTTTGTTAAGAGATATCTTATAGTACTTAAGTTTGCCTTCTAGATTCACTTTATTCACTAATGTGTACATAATAGCCTCATTCTTTTTTTTCTTTTTTTAAGATTTTATTTATTTATTTGACAGAGAGAGACAGCCAGCGAGAGAGGGAACACAAGCAGGGGGAGTGGGAGAAGGAGAAGCAGACTCCCAGCAGAGCAGGGAGCCCAATGTGGGGCTTGATCCCAGAACCCTGGGATCACACCCTGAGCTGAAGGCAGACGCTTAACGACTGAGCCACCCAGGCACCCCTGTATATATACAGTTTTTAAATTGTATTTGTCTAGTATATGTTTTGCTGTTTGCTGAATGCCATGATAAATTGTTTATAATCTGAAAAATTATATAAATCATAGTCTGTATGTTGAGTTAAGTAAAAGGCTAGTGGGAAAGATGAAAAAAAATTGTACACTAAAATGAGATCCTATGAGGGTGTAATATTGGTTCTGGGCTTTAGCATAGTAAGCTGAGCAACTTTATTTGGCAGTATCTTAAAAGGTAGATTTATGAAAAATAAAGCTGAACCAGCCTCAGAAAGACTGATTTATAAAACCAGAATGTCATCAGTAATTCATAATGACAAGTGTAAGTGGTAAGAGTTCTGACCCTCTTAAGTTTAACACATAGGAAGCCATGTAATAAAGAGAAGGTTGCTTTAAGAGTACTTGGAATCAGAATGGGAAGGTAATTTGTGACTGGACTGTTAATGGCACCATCAGGTTAAGCTGGCCTAATGTATCTATCTTCACAATAGGACTATTGCACTAGGACCAGATAATGAATATTTTTTGGCTTGTCACCATAAACATTTGGACGGCCATTTCCGAGATTTGCTTTTTTACTTCCCTTTTCATGATTCCATTGCAGATCAGTACTTCTGCCTGTGTTCCTTCCTCCATCCCCCAGTCTGATTCAAATATGTTAATATCTTTTATCAAGTTCTCAAGTCTTCCTCATCTGGTAGCTTTTTCTTTTCAGAGATTAAATTGATTCATCTCTTTCTGCTGTGGTGCATTGTTTATTTAATCTTCTCAGGGCAGTGATTCTTGAGAGGTACCCTTTTGAGAAGTACTTTTATGCAACCATTACATTTTAGAAGAGGCTTTTTTATTTGTGATACAATTAAAATCTCATGCAGTAGTTGAGACACACCAGTATTGGATGAAACTGGAGTATCCAGGAAAATGAGTAATAAATCATTATGAGAAATTTGGGAATGTCGGTTGGTAAAATAGCTATGTACCTGTTTTTAATGTTAAACTATCTATGCATCTTATAGAAAAGATGTTTTCGGAGAATTTTAAACAGGAATTAAGGATATATTTCTCAGTATTTATGGAGATAAACCAAACATGTATTCAAATGAAAAGAGATTAACAGTAACGTTAGTATTTTGTCTCTGTCCTGATTACTAAATTCTGTAAGATTGTCTTCAGAGTTGATTGATAGCCCCAAAATCAGTTGGGGGAGGAAGAGCCTATTCTGAATGAGCAGATTTGACCCAGGCATTGGCGTGTAACACCTGGCTGTAATCCTGACACTTAGGGGATGGGTTAAGGGTAAGGACAGCTCTTCCTGAAGTAAGCCATAGGAACCATTAGGAGTTGGCTTTCCGTGATACTACTTACTAGTAGACCCACTCTCTGTGTTTTTTGTAGTTACATATGTATTTAGAAAGGAGCATTAAATTTAACAGGTTCCTTGAATATTTTCAAGTAATGAAAAGAAGCATGTGAGCAAGAAAAATAAAAGTATTCAAACCCACTGTGAAAATTCTGTGGTACAGTACAAGAGGGGGACAATATGGATCAATTCCTGACAACCTTATGGCTTTATGAAATTTAAAAGGCATATAGAATATGTTTAATTAATTAGTAGAACCATTTGTTATGGGCACTAGAAATACAAAGGTAGTTCAGTTGAGATTGCAGAAAGTGTTAAGATAAAAATCAAACTGGGGCGCCTAGGTGACTCAGTGGGTTAAGTGTCTACCTTTGGCTTGGGTCATGATCCCAGGGCCCTGCTCAGTGGGAGGCCTGTTTCTCCCTCTCCCTCCGCTTGTGTACTCTCTCAATCTCTCTCTCTCTCTCTCAAATAAACAAGTAAAATCTTAAAAAAAAATAAATTGTTGAGAAAATTAAAAGAAAAATATTTTGTGACATGTGAAATATGAGACTACAGTTTTAGTGTCCATAAATTTTTGTGGGAACACAGCCAGGTTCATTGATATATATAGTGTCTTCGGCTGCTTTTGAACTGTAAGGGCAGAGTTGAGTTGTTGTGACAGAGCTCTTACAGTGTTGTACTCTTGTTGCCTGACGCTGCTACTCAGTGCATCATGAACCCCAGTGATGCCGTGCGGCAGTTACACCTGGCCGATGTTTCAAGGGCCTTGTATATTACCATACTGCAACACTGGGTTACCAGTGCAGACTCATCATGTCAAAACAAGAAAAGTGAACTTCAGATGTGCTTTTAAGGCACAGCGGAGTGGTGATTATTTTGTTTGAATTAGAAAGCAAAGCATTGAATTGACACTATAGGTATGTTGAAAGAATGCAGTTTAATTCACATTGCAAGATTGTAAGCACTCATTATAATATTCCAACTGACAGCAAAGCAACTATCAGAAAAATTAGGAAATTTAAAACAGAATATCTCATCATAGCAGAATTTCCTCACAAAAATTAAAATGAGGCTTCAAGCAGGTAAGTTTCTGAGTAGCTCTTGTTCAGCCAGATAGGGAAAGCCACTTACCAATGGTGATTCCAAATCATGTTTAGTTGCAGCAGCCAAAGAAATAATGTCCAGAAAAAATAAACTTGTTTAAAAATACTAGCTCTTTGATGAGAACAGTTACTCAGAGTTGAAGTTATCTGGAGCAACGTCAGTCAATTAAAAAACAAGGCACATGATTTTTAGTGATTTTCCTTGGCTCTTGAGGAGTCAATAGATGTTACCAATGTGGCTTAGTTGTTGATTTGAGGAATCAGTGTTGGATTTGAAGTGCCTAAGGAATATGCCATTATGTCTGTGTGGAGCAGCGACAAGTGAAAATATTTTCAAAATTGATCAAACACTCATTTAATACAACCTGAAGTGGAATCTGCTAAGATATGTTTAAACTTGGTGGCAAATATATGTGGAGGGAAAAAAAGGCTGTTCAAAGCCTATGGTTATTCATTGCATTGTTCATCACCAGATCCTTTGTGGAAGATACTTGAATCTGTGGTGTATTCTCTCTCTTCTTTCTTTTCTTCCTTCCTTCCTTCGAAAGTGAGCAAGCTGCGGGGGCCGGGGGCGGGGGGTAGGGGCAGAGGGAGGGGAAGAAAGAGAATCTTAAGCAGGCCCCACACCCAGCGTGGAGCCCAACACCTGTGTTGATCTCACCACCCTGAGATCTTGCCCTGAGCTGAAATCAAGTGTTGAACATTTAACTGAGTCACCCAGGCACCCCATGTGGTGTATTTTTGAATCATTTTTGTCAGCAGTGAACTTAATTTGCTGCTGTGGACTTAGCTGTTACCAGTCCATGAATTTTTATCAGAAGTAGAATATCTTGGCTTTCTCTACTTAACGATAGTTGGGTGGCTTAGCTTGGGGCAAGATTGAATTTTTTCTGAATGAGAAAAATTGCCCTTAAACATTATTATCAAGCCTTGGGTGGCTCTGGAATTAACTTTTGCTGTAACTTGTTAATGTTTCTTAATTCACCCTAAACTTACAAAACAAAATAGTATTTATATGGAAAACTGTATTGCAGTAGTCACTTTGATGACAACTAACATAGCATGAATAGCAAGTAATGTCCAGCTGCTTTATATGTTTTCTGTTCTTTCACATGGTAAAACAAGAAAGGAGACCTTCATTCCCACACAGATTTATAGCAGATATATTTTTCAAGCTCAAATTATAATTCCAGAAAGTTTTAGACCTCATTGTGAATACAAAGGAAATTTCCATATTTCAAAATTCACTTAACCGTGCTATTGAATTGGAAGTGATTTATCTGTAGTGTAATGATACCCTAAAGGACAATATCAAAAGAAGAATTTAACAAGAGTTCTAGAATGCCTTCCAGGTGATAAATATGATAAATTAAAATCATATTTCTATCAATTAGTATCAGTTTTTGGTAGTACTAGGTTCATGAAAAACATTTACAAAGACTGAGTATGTAAATTTTCATTACAGAACAGCATTAACAGATAAACATTTGCAATAAATTTTAATGTTAGGATCTCTAACTTTGAATACAGTTAAGCAAAATTATCCCCAGTAGATAAATTATAAAAAATCATACTCCACTATTAATATTTTGGGTTTTATTAGTTAAATATTTTGGAAATTTTTTTTTCCATATAAGTACCTGTACAATATTCTCAATTGTGCCTCCTGGCCTGCAAAACCTAAAATATTTATTATCTGGCCTTTTACAAAAGTTTTGCTAGCCCCTGCCATAAACTCTTGAAAAGAGTGGGATATGATTTCCCAAGAAGTTATCCTCCATTAAAAACAATGACGATATAGGTGATGCAGTGATATAAAGCTAGGATAAGTAAAATATGTTTAACATCTTATATAATAAACTTAGTTTTTTAAATCATATGGATAAGTTTATGAGTTCCAGAAATGCTTACTAAAATTACTTACTTCACAATCCGTTTTGAGAAAAGCAGTCGTCCTTTCCTGTGCTTGTGCATGAGATCTCTGGCAAGAGAGTAGTGAGACAAAGAATTATTTGAATGAAGATTGCAATTTAAAAATTTCTGCCTGAAACTCAGGCTTAATTTAGTTATTTTTTCCCAGAAATTAGTTTATTCTTGAGTGAGTGTTGATTCTTTTTATTCCCTGCCTTGTTTAGAGGGAATTTAAGGAGGGACTAAATATTTTTAATTGTTAGATTACTATCAGATTCTAGTGTCCTCTAAGGAGTTCAGATAACATTTTATGAGGAATCTACTACGTGATTAAATATAAAGATGTATTAATATAGTCTAGAAGAATTTGGAAGATAAGGTATCTGAGCTGGATCTTGAAGGATGGTTAGAGTGTAGGCTTTCAGAGAGATGTGTTTGGGGGAGCAATCCATGTGGAGTGAGCTTTAAGAAGTGAGGAAAACAGGAAGCAGTCAGTGACGGTCTGGTGGAAGGTGAAGCTCGATGGTACTTTGGGGATTATATATTCAGCCAAGAGGAATGGACTTTATTGACATATATTTCCAAAATTGGCATAGTGCTTGACACTCAGAGGTACTTCTTGGATAAAAATTAGGGAGCTATTTAAGGAATTGAGTAGGAGGAATACAGGATAAACACCAAATGACAGAGGGTGGCCAGCTGCTGATCATCAGAATACCAGGATTTGTTAAATATTAGCCAGGGCCCTATTGACATTTGTCTGACATATAATCCTTACTCTCTGATTCCCGGTGCTACCAATTTAACCAAAGCCTTATAATACTCTGTTTCCTTCTCCCTGTAGTTTTCAGTCTTTCATCCTCTGAATCTTTATTTAAGTGCCTCACTTTCTGATTATGATGACTGATTTGCACGTAGAAGGTTTTCACACGTTTTTTTCCAAAAGGTAAATGACGGAAATCATAGCTTAGCAGTCTTTTAGAACAGACTGACAGCGTGTATAGGGGCTTTCCAATATCCTTTTACTTAACAATAATAATAGGATTTTTTACCTCTGAAGTGAGTCTTCCAGTTCACTTCAGACTGGGGAATGCAAGCTGGCATTCTCTGCAGACTTCTGTTTTTTCATTTCCTTGGAGGAGATGGTCCTTATAATAATCATTCTGAAGTATTTTCAGTCTTATGTTACTGAAGCAGCAGAGTGTAATGGGCCATTCAAGTGTTTCTTTAAGTCACACATGGTTAATTACAGATTTAGAGAAACTGGGTAAGTTATTAATATTAAATTTAAAAAATATCAATGTCTTATATTTTTATCTTAGGTATCTTAATGCAATTCAGACAATGTGCCCACATATTCTACGCTATTTGACTACAGCCGTCATAACAAACAAAGATGTTCGGAAACGCCGACAGGTGCTAAAAGATCTTGTTAAAGTTATTCAACAGGTAAAAACTAAAATCTTTATTGGGTTTTAAAACGTGTCTAAACTAGATCTAACATTTGTTTCTAGAGTAGGACTCTTGAGGTAAAAATGTTTTAAAAATAGGAGAAAGGATACATGCAGTATACATAGAGAAAGAGGAGCCCAGGATACTCAGATGGGCATTTACTCTAATTCCAAGATATACTTACGTTAGATGTGGTATGAATGAATACTGCTCTCTGCTAGGTGGATACTTAGTATACGTTGTATATTAGTGTTGCCTTTATTGTAAAGAGTGAAGGAGATTTGGAGCCTGGCACTCACTGTTTCTTGGGAGATGGCTTACCTACATAATTCCAGAGTAGTGATCTTTACTTAGGATATAATATTAATAGTCCCCAAGTTGTAAAAAAGCTTCAGCCCTACTGATTGATTTTTAGTGAGTTTCTTAGCAATAACTGCAGGTTAGAAAAACAGTTTACTTATTTTACCTAAGAATAAATTTAATACAAAAAGACAAATTCAGCAGTGTATGAATACCCTTATACTTGGGGATGTTCATCACTGTTTATTGACTAAGGGAGACTTTTGGCAATAGAGGAACTTGAAAGCCTTTGGAATGGTTCTAGGATGAGCATTTAGAGAACTCAGTCTGGAAGGCATTATAAGCTTAAGGTGTGGCCTGGAATCAGGATATGAGCAATTGCTTCGAGAAGATGACACTAGGTAATTTGCTAGAAATTAATGGTGAAGGAGGAGAAAACAGGAAGATTGGGATATTCTAGGGGCAGTCTGGCACACAGTGTTGAATCTGATCCAGCTTGACCTTTGACTTAATTTTACAGGAGTCTTACACGTATAAAGACCCAATTACAGAATTTGTTGAATGCTTATATGTTAACTTTGACTTTGATGGGGCTCAGAAAAAGCTGAGGGAATGTGAATCAGTAAGTATGAATTTTTTTACTTATAAATTAATAACATTTCTTTAATGTTTGGATATTGTAAGAGTTAGCTTGCAGTGTTTTATTAAAGTAATTAGATCAGAAACAATCTTAAAATATGATTGATGGTTTAGAAATGTGCTAGGGTAAAGACATTTTTAATGTTATTGCCATATGTGTATCCCTTTTGTTAGTAGTTTGTTAAAACATTGGTGGCATTATAAATTCACATACACACCCATAATTCCGTGTCTTATCCTATATAAGTAAATACGTGAAGTACTTCATATATATATGTATAAGATTGTATAGAATTGCACATCCTGTGATTCTCAGTTTGTTTCATAAGTGGGCCTATCTTCAGAATTTTTCACATGATTGTACTTCACATTTGCTTTAAACCAGTAAAACTATAAGGGTGTGAATTTTTTAGCAATAATGTCTGCTGTTGATTGGTAGAAACTAAAGTACCTTGGAGCAACCGAAAGAGATTTCTGTTTTTTTTTTTTTTTTATGTTAGTTTGCAGAGTTTTAGGAAATTAAACTAAAAACTTACCTTTTAAATGCATTTACCAAATCCATAAGTTATTAGTTGTCAGTTTCATTTTTGAACCTGAATGTTAACACAAAATACAAAGAGTTTGTTGAAGGACTAAGATTTTATTTCTCTAAGGAAAAGAAAATTACCATGTAAGTACAACTGCAGAGGTGATTTTCACACATTGGACAAAATATAAAATAGACTCCAATGTGATAATTTGTGTTCATATGGTTATATGCAGTGTTATGTATTGGTGTATATTTGTTAAATATACACTAATGAAGTTAAAATAGTCTCTTTTAATTATGATACTATCTGTGGAATAGGAGCCATCCCTTAAATTTTTTTCCTTTATTTCCAGGTCTACTTACTTCACAGAAATATGCATATTTTTAGTCTATTATAACTATTTTAAGAAGCTAGAAAAGATATGTTATCTACAAAGCATTTGTGTAGGATAATGGGCAGGACAAAGCTACTTTGTCACAAGGTTGCTCAAGTCGTCAGTAGAACAAGAAAACATGGCAGTGCTGAAGGTTTTTTCTTGTACCATTCATTTACTTCTTTATATTGTTAGAGGCTTGAACATAGTGTTCTAGAAAGTGCTGTGGTGTGTAGAACTTGTGATATTAGGTGGGAGAATTGTAGTAACTGGAACAATAAGTAAAGCACACAGGAAGTATTTTGGGTCACATTTTTAAAAATTGCTTGTTGGTGCTATTAATTTTTTTGTTATATTTTACATACATAGGTACTTGTGAATGACTTCTTCTTGGTGGCTTGTCTTGAGGATTTCATTGAAAATGCTCGTCTCTTCATATTTGAGACTTTCTGTCGCATCCACCAGTGTATCAGCATTAAGTAAGAACACCCTGATTTGATTTGTATTTTTCTACTTTTAAATTCCTGGAAATTTCCATTGACTGTAAAATTACACCTAATAGGATTCCAGTTAATTGGATTTTTATTTTATTTCCCTTTGCTTTAGAAGAAAAAGAAAACAATCTGATAGTGATTTATTAAAAATCCTAACTTTTGTTTTTATTTGGGGATGCCACAGACTCAGAAATACATTTAGCTTCTGTGTGTGTGTGTGGCATAGCATGATTTTTAAAAATGGTAACTTCAAGGCAGTATTATGATTGTCAGTTAACCTTTTTAAAGAGTGCTGTTATGTCCTATGTAGGAAGAAAAGAGAAATAGCGAGTTTTAGAATGGTTTCAACAGGAGTTCAAATAAGGAAGAAGTTAGTCCTTAGTGAATCGGAAATACTGCTGAAAGACCACATTTGGTAATCATTTCAGTTAATTGAGTTTTTTATTTAATTATATATTTGAATTCTCATATAGTAAACTCCTGTAACATCCTAAAATGTTGAAACATGGAAAGTATGGTGAATTTCAGTTGAAATTTTCTTTGTTGTGTGAGAAAATTATTGGCGGAAAAATTGTGAAACTTATATAACCTATTAGAAACTAATTTTACATATTAGAATTTGAAAAATAACTAGCGCCCTTTTGGCCACAGATGAAGTCAAACAGTAAATATGGTCCGTAAATGTTTAAAAAATTACTTTAATGTTTGCCTCTTTGGAATTGTGTGTAGACCAGAGTTTTTCTTTAGTGCCATTTGTTTTTGCTGAGGCATCCATACTCGTTTGCCTAATTTTACTGGGTTGTTATTGAAGTGGTTTTTCAGAGTTAGTAGTATAGTGTAATCATGGGGCTTTTCCTATGGGAATTTAAAGCCTTGACCAGTTTTATTAGTACTTTATTATTGCTAGCAAACATATAATTTAAAAAATCTGATTCTCTTAAAGAGTACATGTAAATTCCTAATATGTCATTGTTTGTGAAATAAAGGGATGAATCATGTGGGATGCTAGTGGACAATAGATAACTGAATTCTTGCACTTTTTTTTTTTTTTAAGATTTATAATTCAGCCTTGTGAAAGAGGGGTGCTAATATTTTGTTTTTTCCTTGTGGACTTTCCCCCATTTCTCATTACAATATGGTCACTTGGGTGTTTTGTTTTGTCTAGAACTTATTTAATTATCCCTGTTATGACCCTTTTGAAAGCAAATTCTCATTTTTATATCTTTAGCACCTAGTATACTGACTTTGTACAGTATAGGTATTCAAGAAGTATTTGTTAAATGAATAAATTTCTTTTCTTTGTATTAGTGAATTTGTATTTTTGGCCATGATAATGCTTTTTCACTTGGGTGTTTGCTTGGCCATGATAATGCTTTTTCACTTGGGTGTTTGCGTCTGAGGTACCATGAGTAAGAAGGTTTGTTCCAGTTCTGACTTGTTCCCTTTATTAACTCTGGGACCTTGTATTCGTTATTTTATGTTTACGAGATTCAGTTTACCGTGTTTAACAGTAAAATAAAGTAGTTGTCCTGTGTACTCGAGAGAGAAGTATAGCTCAAAGGAAGTAATAGAGTGGATAATGCTTCCAGAAGCTTTTAGGTGACTTTATCATCACTTAAGAATTTTTTAAAGCTGATTATCAGTGTAGTTTTTATGTTTTTCCTTGATTGCTGTAGTTCTTTGATTCCTGTAGTTTTTTGAAAGTTTTGGACAAAGTCTAAAACATTTTCAGACTAAAGTTCTGTGGCTTTCTAAAGTCCAGAAATCTTTTCTCTTTTCCAATGAGTGTATCCTTTTTATATTAGTTGTTTAAATGTTTTTGACTACCTGTGGAATGTTACTTAACTAAGGTGATTTTGAATACATACATTAATGCATTTTATTCAAATATTAAGAAAGAATTTTAGAGTTGGAGGAAATTAAGCTTAGAGAGTTTCTGACCCAACAGTGCATAGTTACTGAATCATCAACAATAGGACTTTTTTCTGCAGTGATGGAAATGTTTTTACATCTACATCGTTCAGTGGTAGTAGCCAATAGTCATTTGTGGCTTTTGAGCACTTAAAATGTGACTCAGGTTTCAAGTTCTAGAACGATGGTTTTTAAATCGTGTGTGTGTTACAACTTGTTTTCAGATCTGGCATTGTATGTGTGTGTGTGTGTGTGTGTGTGTGTGTGTGTAAGTCAGATCAGAGCCCCTTGATGCTGTTTAGCCTAAATCTCTACTCAGCTTTCCTTCCGACTGCCGAAGTACTTCTGTGGAACCCTAAGACTCCTGGAAACACCATTTTCCCAAAAAAAAAAAAAAAAGATCCAGTACAACTCCTTTATTTTCTGGTGGTTTTGTAGCTCCTTATTTATAGCTGGAAAACTTAGGCTCAGAGACATTAAGCTGCTTAGGTCTTATTTAATGACAGAGCCTGGACTAATAGGTCTCTGACATTCATTGTATTTGTACCTCACTATAAAATCTTTCTTTTTCATTGTGCACAATTGATATTTTTAGAAATACCAGATTTTGACTAATTTGCCATTAGTCTTTTCACTAAAAGCCAGAGGATAAAGATGGAAACCATAAGTCATTGTTTAGCTTTGTGTCTCAGAATCATTATAGGGTTTTGTTTTGTTTTACGAATACAGATTCCCTGAAGCCACCTGAGACTTTTGGATCAGATTTTCTGAGTATACTCTATTATGATGTGTA
This sequence comes from Ursus maritimus, assembly GCF_017311325.1. Classification (NCBI taxonomy): domain Eukaryota; kingdom Metazoa; phylum Chordata; class Mammalia; order Carnivora; family Ursidae; genus Ursus; species Ursus maritimus. The sequence goes on along the minus strand of NW_024427107.1, from coordinate 51,555,240 downwards.
ACAGAGCTACACTATACTTTCAGAGTAGTTATTCCAAAGCACATCCAGGATTAAGAACCTGCATCAGGTTGCCAATTTTTAGGCACACATTTACAGCCTATTAAAGTAATGGAAAGAAAAATCAGTGATTTAATAATTTTAGTATATAAAGAATTAAGAATATAGGGGCAAAGTAGAATATATAGCTTTAGGTGAAAAAAGAAATACTCATCTTAGAGCAACGAGATCTCTGTAGGGTTCACTGGCGGGGGAGAGGGTGTATCCAGTGGTACTTAGTCCAGGAACTGGGCTTTTTTAAGAGAGAGAGAGAGAGCTTGCAAGCAGAGAGGGGGTGGTGGGGAGAAAGAAACAATCTTAAGCAGACTCTGTGCTGAGCGCGGTGTCCCCCAACACGGGACGCCCATCTCATGACCCTGAGATCACGACGTGAGCTGAAACCAACAGTTGGATGCCCAACTTATGTCTTCCAGGCGCCCCAGTTTTTTATTGTTTAAAGCTGTTTTAATGGGTTAGGAATATGGCTTAAAATAATGTTAGGCATTTAAGTTGGGCTTTTATAAATAACAGAAAACATCTTAATTCAGACTCCAAGGATTTGAAATCTATGATAATGATCAACCAAGCTTAATGTTTACCTTTAAACAGTACGTGGAAAAAAATCATTGTTCTGTAATCCAGGTTTTGAACCTAGCTATACAGAACTTAAAACAACAGTAACTTAAAAACGATAGATTTTCTGGCCTCACCGCAGACTTTCTGAATCAGAATTTCTAGGATCAAGGCTTGAGAATCTGAGTTTAAGTCTTCCCAGGTACAGTCAGCCTTGGGTAGAAACATTGCTCTAAATTAGTGATTTGTAGTCCTCACAGCACATTAGCATCAAGTGGGAGGCTTTTAAAAAGAAATAAACAAAAATAAGGGATGACTGAGGGGTGGGTACCTGAATGGCTCAGTCAGTTAAGCATCAGACTCTTGATCTCAGCTCAGGTCATGATCTTGTGGTCGTGGGATTGAGCCCTGTGTGGGGCTCTGCGCTTAGAGCAGAGCCTGCTTCAGATTTTCTCTCCCTTGCCAAGTGCTGCCACCACCACCACCCATCCCCGCTCACTCCAATGCACCCTTCTTAAATAAATAAAATCTTAAAAATAAATAAATAAAAAATAAGGGATGACTGAGCCCAACCCCTAAAAATCTGAAACATTCTCTGGGAGGAGATCTTGGCATCTATATTTTTTAAAAGTTCTTCTAAATCTGATGTAAAACCTCTTTTCTTAATTACACCTTTTATTTTGAGGTGGTTATAGATTCACATGCAGTTGTAAGAAATAAAGAGATCCCCATTGTTACTTACACAGTTCATATTTCCAGTATAACATCTTGGAATAACATCTCTCAAACTGTAGCAAAATACCACGACCAGCATGTTGACATTGATACATTCTTATCTGTTAACCATTTCTATAATTTTGTCATTTTAAGAATATGCAGAAACTTTTTTAAAAGGTAATGTTCACCTTTCCAGAAAGGGTAAATACACTATGTGTCATGATTATGATGTAATTAATAATAGCAGTATAACTAGTACAGGTGTTCAAAGAAGGAAATATTACAAACGTGAATGAGTGGCTCTTCTGATTAAGCACTGGTTAGAAGATAGGGAACACACCCTCAGAGCTTTAAATCCAGATGAAGAAACATACTAAATAAAGATAAAATTACAAATTATGTTAGGTGTTGTGAAGAAAAATATAGAGTAATTAGAATGACATGAACATAATTTGTGTGTTGGAAAATCAGAGAAGTAATTTAGATTGAAGCTTCTCAGTGAACCCAGATAACTCACTAAATGGAATATTTTTAAGCTGCAAAGTAGACTCTNNNNACTGTATACTAATTCTGACAAATTATTTCATTCACTAGTTTGCGCTGACCTATCTTTGCCTCTAATTAATCTAAAATTATTTGATATTCTATCTTTTGGGGGGTTTGAGGGGGAAGGGTTTGTCTCTGTCCTATTTTAAATGCTGAAGACAATAGTACGTATTATAAAACCGTATAGTTTATTAAACAGCTCTTTCTATTTGTGATTTGGAACATTCTCAGTTGATAGGTTTCTTGACTAATGGCTGTAAGCACATGTGATAGTCATATCTTTATAAAAATGCATACTAAGAATGTTTTTATCAGTTTATATACAACCTTATAGATTTGTAGGATAAGTTACCAATCTGTTTACCATAAAGTATGCAACATCTGTCAAAAAAGATTACTATGGTGGGGTTTAATTTAGTATAGCTGAATAGTTTATCAGATATGGTGTGTGTCTGAAATTTAAAAGCTGTTCTAGAATAATTCTTGGACCAGTTTTCAATTGTAGATAAAAACAAAGTATGGAAGTAATATTTTGAATGTGTGTGATAAACATGTTGGAGCATACATTTATATAAAATTTTTCTTTAGAGAGTTAGTTTGGCTTTTCACAAAAGAAGGTATTTGCCAACTACTCTTCATTTCTTTAAGTTGTGAAGTCATTCTGCTTCACTTAGATCTTCATTTTAGATCTTAATATTTTTCTTCAAGTTCTTATTACTACACAGCATTTTATATTCATAATTTATAATTATGCTTCCTGATATTAAAGAGAAATAGAAGGGTGCATTTCCAGATGGAGATAAAATAGTTTCAGAAGGCTTTTTGTATTTTTGTGTTAACTATAAAGTAATATGTGGCACACCTCAGACATGTTGTGGGTTTGGTTCAAGGCAACTGCAGTAAAGTGAATATCACAATAAAACTAGTCAAATGAATTTTTTGGTTTCCTAGTGCATATAGAAGTTGAGTTTATATTGTAGTCTTTTAAGTGTTCAGTGTAGCATTAGTCTAAAAGAAACAATGTACATACCTTAATTAAAAAATATTTCATTACTAAATAATGCTAACCATTCTCTGAGCTTTCAGTGAGTCATAATCTTTTTGCTGGTGGAGGGTCTTGCTTCAATTTTAAGAGCTACTGACTGTGATCAGGGTGGTGGTTGCTGAAGATTGAGGTTGCTGTGATGATTTCTTTGGACAACAGTTAAGTTTTCCACATCTCTTGGCTCTTCCTTTCACAAATGATTTCTCTGTAACATGTGATGCTTTTTGATAGCATTTGATACAGAACTTCTTTAAAAATTGAGAGTCCGTTCCCTCACCCTGGCCACTGCTTTATCAACTAAGTTTATGTAATATTCTAAATCCTTTGTTGTCATTTCCAGTAATCTTTACAGAGAGTAGATTCCATCTCAAGTAACTGCTTTCTTTGCTTATCCATAAGAAGTAACTCCTCATTTGTTAACGTTTTATCACAAGATTGCAGCAATTCAGTCCCATCTTCTGGCTCCACTTCTCATTCTAGTTTTCTTCCTTTTTCCACCACATCTGCAGTTACTTCCTCCACTGAAGTCTTGAACCTTTTAAAGTCATCTATAAGGCTTGAATTTAACTTCTTCCAAACTCCTGTTAATATTCCAGTTTGAACTCTTCCCATGAATCACAAATGTTCTTAATGGCCTCTTAGTGGAGAATCGTTCCTTTAAGGTTTTCAATTTACTTTGCCCAGATCCATCAGAAGAGTCACTATCTACGGAAGCTGTAGCCCTAGGAAATGTGTTTCTTAAATAATAAGACTTGAAATGATTCCTTGATCCATGGACTGTAGAATGGATGATGTGTTAGCAGGCACAGAACATTAATCTCATTGTACATCGCCATCAGAGCTCTTAGGTGACCAGGTGTATTGTCAATGAGCAGTAATATTTTGAAAGGAATCTTTTCCTGAGCAGCTCTCAACAGTGGGTTTAAAATATTCAGTAGACTATTTTGTAAACAGATGTGCTATCATACAGGCTTTGTTGTTCCATTTATAGAGAGCACAAGCAGAGTAGCTTTGGCATAATTCTTAAGGGCCCTAGGATTTTTGGAAGGGTAAATGAACACTGGTTTCAACTTAAAGTCATCAGCTGCATTAGCCCCTAATAAGAGAGTCAGTCTGTCCTTTGAGGCTTTGAATCCAGGCATTGACTTCTCCTCTCTAGCAATGAAAGTCCTAGGTGGCATCTTCTTCCAGTATAAGGCTGTTTGCTCTACTTTGAAAATCTGTTGTTTGGTGTAATCACCTTCCAGTTATCTCAGCTAGATCTTCTGGACAACTCCTAGCAGCTTCTACATTAGCAGCTTCATCTTGGGTACTTTATGTTATAGAAATAACTTGCTAACTTAAACTTCATGAACTAACCTCTACTAGCTTCAGACTTTTCTTCTGTAGTTTTCTTACCTCACTGAGCCTTCCTAGAATTAACAAGAGTTAGGACCTTGCTTTGGATTAGGTTTTGGCTTTAGGGAATGTTGTGCCTATTTTGATCTTTTTTTTTCAGACCACTGAAGATTTCTCCCTACCAGCAATAAGGCTGTTGGCTTCTTATCATTCATGTGTTCCCTTGAAAAATTATCTTGTCTCCCATTAATTTGAAATGCTACCCATATCACAATATTTTTTTTAAGATTTTATTTATTTATCCGAAAGAGAGAACACAAGCAGGGGGAGCGGCAGGCAGAGGGAGAAACAGGCTCCCTGCTGAGCAAGGAACCCGATGCAGGACTCCATCCCAGGATCCTGGGATCATGACCTAAGCTGAAGGCAAATGCTTAACCCATTGAGCCACCTAGGTATTCCTCCATATCACATTTTAAATTCTCATTTGTATGTGGGGCTTTTTCTGAACCCTTTTTAATATGTTATAATTGTCTCTTGATTCCTGAGTCAGGACCAAATAAGGTAGATTTGTAACGTGTTTTAGTATTCACTATACTCCCTAGAATCAATAATTGCCATTTTCCCCCTGTTTGCTTAGTTCTTTTTCTTACTGTCTTTATTATTAATTACACTAAAATACTCTTTGCCAGTTTATAAATCTCTTTGAAGATTGATTATTCTATCAGTTATATCTCCTGGGAAAAAATCTGGACTTGTTCTCTATGCCTTGGTGAATACCTGCCTCCCTTTGTCATTTGTTCTGGGGTTTTCTTTAGTCCGTGTCCCATGATAGAGCTCCAGTTTCATTGTCTTCCTTTTTTCTTGGTTACTATCATATTTTGATAAAGCATATCCTTCAATAGCTTTATAAGAAAGGTTGCTTTAGAGGTAAATTTTTCACATCAAATAATGTTCACTTTACTTTCATACTTGTATGATGGTATTGCTAGGCATGGTACTCTAGGTTGAAAACTACTTTATTCCAGAATTTTGAAGACATTGTTCTGGCACTTTCTAGCTTTCTGCTTTAGAAGTCAGAAGCCATTTTTATCCCTGGTCATATACTTTCCTCTCTAGCAATTTGAAGGTTTTTTGGATTTTTTTTTTCCCCTTTACCCCATTATTTTGAAATTTCACAATGATATGCCTTAGTATAGGTTTATTTGAACTCTTCATACTAGACTCTTTTAATTTGAAAATTCATGTGCCAATTCTGGGAAATTTTTTAAATTATTTCTTCAGTGATTTATTTTCTTTTATGTTCACTGTTTATTCTTTTTGGAACTACTGTTGTTTGAGTATTGGACCTCATGTACCAGGCTTCTAATTTTTTTAATCTTTTCTCCCCAATTTTCCATCTCTTTGTCTTTGTGTTCTACGCTGTGGGAGATCTTCTCAGCGTCTTCTTCCAAGTCTTCTGTAGGTTAAAAACAGATCTCTGAAGTCACATCTTTCAGTTCTTATTTTATAGGTGCAACTACAATAGTTTTTAATTTTTCAAAGGGTGCTGATAGTCTTTTGTTTTAGTGTTTTTATTGAGCTATAATATATAACATGTTAGTTTCAGGTATACAACATAATGATTCGGTATTTGTATAATTGTGAAATGATCACAGTATAATTATCATCCATCACCATGCGTAATTGCAGATTTTTTTCTTGGTGATGAGAAGTTTTAAGATTTACTCTCTTGGCAACTTTCAAATATGCAGTACAATACTATTAACTATAGTCACCGTGCTGTACATTATATTCCATGACTTATTTTATTACTAGAAGTTTGTACCATTTGACCCCCTTCACCTGTCCCTCCTCCCACCACCCCTAGTAACCACCAGTCTTCCCTGTATCTATAAATTTGATTTTGGTTTCTTTTTCTTTGCTTTATTTTAAGATTCCACATATAAGTGAGATCATATGGTTATTTGTCTTTGTTTTATTTCACTTAGCATAGTGCCCTCAAGGTTCATACATGCTGTTGCAAATGGCAAGATTTTATTCTTTTTTTCCCATTTTCTTTATTCGCTCATCCATCAGTGGAAACTTAAGTTGCTTCCATGTTGTGGTTATTGTAAATTAACTGCCGAGAACATGGGTGACATACATCTTTTTGAGTCAGTGTTTTTGTTTACTTTGGATAAATCCAGAAGTGGAATTACTGGATCATATGGTAAGTCTATTTTTAATTGTTTGAGGAACCTCTATGCTGTTTTCCATAGTGGCTGCACCAGTTTACATTTCCACCAACAATGTACAAGTGTTCTCTTTTCTCCACATCCTTGCCAACACTTGTTATTTTTTGTCTTTTTTTTTTTTTTTTTAAAGATTCTGGTTATTTGACAGAGAGTGCAAGAGAGCACAAGCAGGGGGAGAAGCAGGCTCCCCGGCCCAACCAGGAGCCTGATGCAGGACTCGATCCCAGGACCCTGGTATCATGACCTGAGCCGAAGGCAGATGCTTAACCAACTGAGCCACCTAGGCGTCCCTATTTCTTGTTTTTTTGATAATAGCCATTCTAATATGTGTGATTTTGATATCTCACTGTAGTTTTGATTTGCATTTCCCTAACAATTAGTGATGTTGAGCATCTTTTCATATACCTGTTTGCTGTCTGTATGTCTTTTTTTGGAAAAATGTCTGTTCAGATCCTCTGCCCATTTTTTAATCACATTACTTAGGGGGTTTTTTGCTATTCAGTTGTAGGAGTTCCTTATATATTTTGGGTATTAACTTCTTAGCTCTATCATTTGCAATATCTTCTCCCATTTGGTGGTAACTTGCCCTTTCATTTTGTAGATGCGTTCTTTTGCTATGCAGACTTCTTAGTTTGATATAATCCCACTTGTTTATTTTTGCTTTTGTCATCTTTACTTTTGGTGTCAGATCCAAAAAATCATTGCCAAGACTGATGTCAGGGAGCTTACCAGCTGTGCGTTCAAGTCTTTAATCATTCTTTAATCCATTTTGAGTTAATTTTGTCTATGGTGCAAGATAGTGGTCCAGTTTCAGTCTTCTGCATGTGGCTGTCCAGTTTCCCCAACACCATTTACTGAAGAATATATAATCAAAGAATATACAATTCCCCATTGTATATTTTTGGCTCCTTTGCTGTAAATTAATTTAACATACATGGATAGATTTATTTCTGGGCTTTTATTCTGTTCCATTTTGTTTTTATCAGTACCATATTGTTTTGATTAGTATAGCTTTGTAATAATTTGAAATCAGGATGTGTGATACCTCCACCTTTGTTCTTCTTGCTCAAGATTGCTTTGGTTGTTTAGGGTCTTTCATGGTTCCATATATATTTCTTACTTAACATATTCAATATGTTGTTGCGTCACTTGAGAAAGGAGTGCTTGTCAACTTAAAGATACATATAAGGGATATTTACACAAAATATTTAAATGTCTGCTTTAAGCTGCCTGTAGACAAGGTTGAGATTTTCTTTACAATCTGAATAATCAGGAAATTACTTTTGTGCTTAAGGTCTTGATCAAATTAGATATTTTTCTCCAAAATTCTGCATTTTGAGATTTTGTCTTTTAGTTTATTAATAAGCTGAATTATTTTAAATAAGACAAGCATTGTATAGGATAACTTAAGCCAACTTTTTCTTTTTGAGCTTAATTGGATTTATATTCGTGTTTTTAAATCTTCACTATTTTTGCATAAAATCAGTAGACTGTAAGAGAATTGTTAATTTTGAGGATTTCTGTCATTTAATTTCTTTTATTCTGTTTATTTTTCTGTTATTTAAAAGAAACTGGACTCTTGCCACGTTCTTTAATTCACTCTCAGAATGATTGGTAGCCTAGATAACCTGAGATGCCATCAATAATTTACTAATACCTCTTGGATCTTATTTCAGGTTTTGCTTTGACCTGATTTAATACATAAAGGATCAACAAGTACAATGCAAAGCAGTAAATCCCCAAAGTAGGATTATGGGTCAGAGCTTGCAGATACTTATGGGTCTTGATGCATGTTGCCATATTGCCCCTGCGATATTGGAATATGAGACAGAATATAGATGTAAAGAAAGGAAGGATGAAGAATTCTACGTGGAGTTATTATGCAAAATAGACTTTTCTCTCTTTTATGTTAAAAATCTGACCTTGAATATTTCCTTAAATAATATATCCCCAAGCCTCCAGAGTAGAACTAGTAAACTCTTTTGCATCTCACATAGCTCCTTCCACTTTTTCACCTTTATACTTTGATTAGTTTATATATTTTGGGGATGATTGATTGTCCTCTACTCCCCATCCCCTGGCTTAAACTTTATAAAAGTGGGAATAGACTGTATTTTGTCATTAGCATCTAACAGTTCATATTTTGTTGAATGAATGGCAAGAAAGGAAGATAATTGGTTTGGTTTGGCTGGCATGTGGTACTCATGGGGCAGAATAATGAGAGGTTGGAAAGTGAGGTTGTAGCTAAATTGTAGAGAACCATGAATGAGAAATTTAGAAGTTTGGATTGTATTGTTTTGGATTGTATTGTTTTGGTAGAAGGGCTCTGTTAAAGTTTTGAAAGGAATTCGGGCATAAACTAGTTAGTTGGCAATTATGTAAAATAGATTAAGGAGAGACTAGAGAGGTAGATTAGTTTAAAAACTGGGAAATAGTAATGGAGCCTAGAGGGAGTGACCAATTTAGAAATCATACAGTAAATATTTATTAATTGCCTCCTGTAAACTGCATTGTGCTAATTGCTGGATAGATAGCAGTGAACAAAGAAGCTATGGTGCATGCTCTTTGGTTATATATATAGTGTATCATGAAAGCAGATATTCAATAGAAAAAACTACAGCTATTATGACTGCTCCAAAGAAAATAGGGCTATGAAAGTATCAAACAGATATGTTATAGTTTGCAGAGGTGTCTTGGAAGGCTGATGAGGGTACTGGTTTAGCTGAGACTTACTTAACAGCTAGCCAAATGAAGAAGAATTTGGATGAGCCTTTTAAGCTGAAGGCAGAGTATATGCAAAGGCCCTGAAATGATTAAAAAGCTGGCATGTTTAATGAACAGAGAGGTTTAGAATGGCTGGTGGAGAGGAGTCTTCCCTGCAAGAGTAGAATGGTTAGATAAGAGGCAGTGGTTAAAAAGAGAATTCTAGGTCGCAGTTGTATATGGCAGCAGGAAGAGGAATCCAAAAGAATACCTAGGCTTCAAGACTGAATGTTTCATTAAAATTTTAGTTACTTAACCCTCCTAAACAGGTTTTATATTATAATTAAAAAACATGTTTATAATACCAACTCCACATAATTTGTAGCTTACTGGGAACAATTTTTCTGCTCTAATTTAAAACAAAATACAGTGATCTTAAACATTGGGGTTTTAATATATTTAGTACAGTTTCTTTTGTGCTTTTCAGAGTAAAATGCTTTTGGCCTCACTTTGAAGAGTTGTGTTTTGGTGGATGCAGGAGACACATAAAAGATAAATTGCTATAGGACGTGATAAAATAATGAATATATTTTGGAAAATCTGTTCTTTACCTTTAGAGTTGAGCTTTAGGTAAGACTATCAGATATTTGCTAACTATAGCAGTGGAAAGACAATGAAATTTACACATTTCTAAAATAAATCAGGCACCAGCAGGAAACACCAGCTGCGGGAATTTTTACCAGTCAAAAAAATGCCTCCTTGTTTAAGTGCATTGACACAATTCCCTATTTTTTAGTAGCTTAAATAAAAGGAGGGTTAGTAGAGAACAGTGATAAAGAGAATAAAATGAAATCCATGAAATTGAAATAATAGTCATGGATTAATTGTTCTTTATTTTTGCTGAGAATGTGTACTTAGAACAAAATTGATCGCAAAAACACAGAGAGCAAAATTTTGGCACATAAATCCAGGGAGTTTTATGGTTGAGTTGGCTCATATTCATCAAGATGTTTTTAACTCCAGGCATATTTTAAGGATAAATTTCAAATGATTATATCTTTGTGAATTTAGTTTGTAATTATTTCATTGATGACCTAACTTAATTTTTATATTTTGAATGAAATTCTATTAACTTTTTTTCAATAAATGTATAAAATAGGAATAGCACAGATACTGTTAGTCTCATGAGCTCTGGAATTACATAATTATGTGATTGCCAATGTCTTGACCATATTTTAAAATTGGGAAGGCTATCAGATCAGGAATTTTAGTTTATAATATTCTAAGGAAAGATTTTATTATTGGTATTCTAGTTCTCTTCATCAGATGAGTGATAACATTAGAGGACCTGGCAAGTATATAATGTCTTCAATGAAGAGAGGTGAAGAGAGAACACTTATGTTTAAACACCTATACATGTATACTCTGTACTCTTAAATACTATACATGCATATTCTTCCATCAGCTGAATGATTTACTTACCTACTACCAACGGATTTTTGTTAGTCCTCATAAATTAAATCCTGTAGTGGCCTTTTTCAACCCGATCATCTCCCTTGCTCCTTTTCTTCTCTCCCCCTCTCTCATTCTGTGTATATATTAGTCTTTCTCTTTCCTCTGAAATTCAGTGGCCACTTAGGTTATCTAATGTGCAATTCCCAGAGTGCCCTCAGAGTTTACAACACAAACATACACACTAGCCGTAAGGTTTGATTATTTCATTATATTATACTTACCACTGATGTTCCTTGTAGTAGATTTAATTTGTGTAATCATTATGCATCATAAAACCTTTTTCTCCCTTAGATCGTTATTAATTGAGCACCTGCTAACTGTAAGGTACTGTTCTAGAAGCCAGAAGATTTCTGTAAATGTGAAATATGATCCCCTCTCCTCAAGGATCTTACAGTCTGGTTGGTGAAATGGGATAGGTCATGCACAGTACAAGATAATAGCACAAACATGAACAATGCGGTTATACTGTTTAAAAGAAGGTGATCCATAAATACCTGAAAGTCCCTATGCAAGTGTGGTTCAAAGACTATGTACATGAAACTAAGTTTTTAGACTCTGTTAACATCATTTTTACTTTTTTTCATTAGCATGTTGGCAGACAAACTGAACATGACTCCAGAAGAAGCTGAAAGGTGGATTGTAAATTTGATTAGAAATGCAAGACTAGATGCCAAGATTGATTCTAAATTAGTGAGTATTAAATTAGTTATGTTACATCTATAAATTGCTGACTGTTTTAATACTTTTTTGGGAATTTTTCAGTAGGACATTTTATTCTGTTCTATTAAGAGTTTTTGCTTTGTGTTAAGGCAACAGCAGCCACCTGTTTTTTGTTGCTCGATGAATATTTCATCTCTGTACAGTGCATGAAAATGTGTACAACAGTCATGTAGTGTTGTGATGTCATGCTCATGACCTACCTGAAAAACTCAGTTGTAATATTATAGGATCAATTTCCCTCTGTCTCATTTTAGGGTCATGTGGTTATGGGTAACAATGCAGTCTCACCCTATCAGCAAGTGATTGAAAAGACCAAAAGCCTTTCATTTAGAAGCCAGATGTTGGCCATGAATATTGAGAAGAAACTTAATCAGAATAGTAGGTCAGAGGTAAGAACCACACATCTTCTATTTTGTCTAGAATTTATCAATAATGTAACATAATTATTACTGGACTTCATTTGAGAACGTACTAATATATTGGTTATATCTGATTTTGTATTTCTAACTGAGGGTGTGAACATTGTTTTAAAGATCTATTACTAAACTGAAAAGAATTTTTCTTAGATGTATTATATGTGTTAGTTAAGGAAACTGAAAAAATTGTGTTCCTAGTTTATTATATCTGTTTTTCTTTCCTTTCATTCTGCCTTTGTGACTTCTTTGACTCTTTTCCTAAGGGTTTACAACACAACATTTTGATACTGGCATGATAACTTACATGTGTAGACTTCTTTCAAGTGGTTGAAATTTGTATTCTTTTTAAATCTGAAGGAATACTTGTATAAAAATGTTGATCTTACTATCTGTTAGTGTTGATCTTTAAAAACTTGATTTGTCTGATACTCGTATTTAACTATGTCAAAAAAATGTATCCCCCCTTTTGGTAGAGTTTGTGCATATTAGATTTTAAAGGAACTTGAATGGCCTTGTAATTTTGGAATCCCAAACCAGTTTTAATGCTTTTTAGCCATTATGATTATATGTAACTGGAGGATAGGAAGTTTTTATTTTTAGGAAGCCCAGCTGCTTCCTAAAATAGGTGGACGTTCAGAGACCTCATGTGATTGAAGTTTTAACAAAAGATTCATGTCCTTTGAATAGTTATTCAGTTTTAAAAGAGAGATAGAATTGGGAAATTATACTTATATCTTTTTCCAACCAAGTCTAGAATAACTCAACCTAAAACAACTTTTATATAATGTTCTTTTCTGTATGCTTAAGGGTCAATTTGTATTGACTTTCGTTATAATATTGGTGATACTGTCATTGTTATACTTTATAATTGGTCAAAAACTGGTTTAGATGGTATTATTTTGATGTATGTTTTTTTGTTCTAAGTGGCACAATTGACATTTAGAAATTGTGGAGGTTGTTAAAATCTTAGTGGTTTGGGCTGGAGTACTAAAAGGAAATGCTAGTATCACTTTTTTCTAAGTTAACTTTGTCAGAAAGTACTTTCTTCTCACCTTGTCCATTTTTCTTTGTATGTTTTAGGCTCCTAACTGGGCAACTCAGGATTCTGGCTTCTACTGAAGAACTATATAAAGACAAGATGAAAAAACTATAAAATAAAGATGAAATAATAAGACCATTATATAAAGGGTGACCTACATTTTAGGAACAATTAACATATTGAGTATAAATTTTGGGGAATTTGAATAAAATTGGCTGTGTTTCATTTTATCAAATTGTTTTTAATTTCCTTGTGTATCCAAGTGTGTGTTATTTTTTAACTTTTCATTTTGAAATTATAGATTCACAGGAAGTTGCAAAAATAGTAGGGAGAGGTGTCATGAAGCCTAAACCTGGTTTACCCTAGTTTTTTCATCTATGTTACTATAATACTTATCAGAACCAGGATAGAGACATAGGGACAATGTGTACGAATAGCTCTGTGCCATTTTATCACTTGTATAGATTTGTGTAGCCTTCAGTACAGTCAAGATAAGGAACTATCTTTTTTTCTCCACCATCGTGGTGTGTGTGGTTGGCTGTTCCTGTCCATGTCTTCTCACAAGACTTGAGGATTAAGTGATTCCTGGCCAAGGAACAAAAGCAGAATCATCCCTTTCCCCATGGGATTCAGATGAAAACTGGTAAAATCAGGTACAGCTCCAAGAGGAGGCATGGGAGAAGAACCAGGCTGGGTCTATAAGGGATCACACATGAGGTGGCACACGTTTATGCTGCATGAAGGTCAGGTGCTCATATCCTGTCACTCTGTGAACATCACTACTACCTGAACAATAGGCGTTTTTATGGGGGAAATGATTTTTCTGTTACTATACTTCTGCACCAGTAGGTTTGTTCAGTAATAAATATGTGAGACCCTTTGTTCAGGGGGGGAAAAAAGGGTAAAGAACTATCATCATTATGAACTTCTGCCTTGTGCTATTCCTCCTACTCCCTCTGTGGTCATACCTACCTCTACCAGCTCTAACCCCTGGCAACCACTAGTTCTGTCCTCCATCTCTTTAATTTGTCATCAGTAGAATATTTTAGAAATGGAATTCTACAACATATGACTTTGAGTTTAACTTTTTCTACTCATCATAATGCCCTTGAAATCTATCCAAGTTGTTATATATATCAGTAGTTTTTTCCTGTTTATTGCCAAGTCTTATTCCATAGTATTGATGTACCACATTGTTTAACCATGTACCTTTAAGGATATTATGGTTGTTTCCAGTTTGGGGCTATTACAAATAAAGCTGCTGTTTCTTAATTTCTTAAAGTGGCTCCTTGTCATTCACTGGGCAGCTACAGAGACTAAACAGGACTATAAGCTGAATTTTATAAATGATCTCTTGAATATTGCAAACACATGCACATGCGCAGACACACACACACAGTTTCCTGGATACCCAAGATCTTTTAAATATGTAAAGCTCTGGTTGGGTCTCCTTTACACAGAAGTGGTTTGATTTTCACTTTGGTTGTTGAACTAAAACCTAGTCAGTTAACAGACATTTCTGTTTCTGCACTCAACCAGTGGTACAAGGATAGGAGATACATGCATATTGGATTTTTATTTGGCATCTGATCAGGTTACCTTCAACCTATAGTTAAGTTTAAGAGAATATGGGCCAGATTTGGTCCATGTGCTGTGGTTTCAGATCCCTGATTTATGGTATTGGTTCTAAACTAGCCCGAAGGTGCTGAAGTAAGGGGGAGGGTTGCTGGTTGGGGTAAGCCAAATGTTAACTTTTTATTCCTCTCTAGCCAGTGTTGTGAAAATGCCAACTTTAAAGGATCATCTGTAGTACAAAATGGTCAAGGTTCATAGAGGAAGTACCAAAAAGGGGCATATCAGTAACTAGATCAAAACAAGCCCATCTTACCTTGAGTGCAAGAGCTAATTACATGAATCCGAAGTACGGATCTATAAGAAATAGTTACACAAAACTAGATAAAATTACATATGTTAATCTATACAGAAATGGGAAAGATGTTAAGCTG
>NW_024427107.1:51498982-51540344 GCF_017311325.1 Ursus maritimus | reverse complement strand
CTCTTTCCCTCTTCACCTGTGACCCAAAGGCAAAAAATTCTTAGAGGCATCATTAATGACTTTTTATTTTAAGACTATAGCTCAACCAAACCACATTAATGGCAAGGATTTCTAGGCGATTACATGGCGGTGATAAGCAAGTCTAACAGTTATATAATGTGCTTTAGTGGACCGGTAAAAAAACCCAAGGAGGAAAGATAGGAAGCTAACATTACGCATTTACTGTGTCAGGCATTTCCACATTTATGAATCTAGAGAATTCTATTTTATTTATTTATTTTTTTAAGAATTTATTTATTTATTTGACAGAGACAGCCAGTGAGAGAGGTAACACAAGCAGGGGGAGTGGGAGAGGAAGAAGCAGGCTCCCAGTGGAGGATCCCGATGTGGGACTCGATCCCGGAACGCCGGGATCAGGCCCTGAGCCGCAGGCAGACACTCAACGACTGAGCCACCCAGGTGCCCTATCTAGAGAATTTTTAAAAAGAAAGTAACATTTGTAAAAAGGAAAGTAATATTTGAGTGCCTCACTTTTGCCTGGAAACACTGAAATTTGGGTGTTACTGATGAGGAAACGGATGGTTACTCTAGGTCCTACCTACTAAACGTTAAACCAGTGAATTGAAAATGGACTCTTTCAGTTACATTACACTGCCCCTTCTTACATCATTATTGCCTTAAATTGACAAAGGGTTAAGTGGTAAATGTTTAGTAGGTCGTAAAGGAGGATCTTGATCCACAAAACTATTCAAGTCTCTTGGCACCATGATCTTCAAATGAGAGTAAAATACTCTATTTTTCTAGCAGTATAATCATTGGATACTAGTGACCCCACCAAAAAAAATCTATTTGGAACAGACAAAACTTTGATGAACATCTCTTTGATTTTTTTTCTATTTATGGTTTACTCCTTCAAGGTTATCCATTATATGAATAATTAATGTTCACTTTTCCTACCTAACTTTGCTTTTCACATATTGCTGCCCTTTGAACTTGAAAGATGATGCCACAATAGATGACTAGTATCAATCAGACAAAAAAAAATACAACTAATAGCTATTTTTACATATTATCTACACTTGTTCGTTGTTAAAATGCATTTTTTTTAAATTTGCATAAAAACAAATTACCTTGTTCTGGATTTAATCATAACCTTTGATAACAGGTAAACTGTCCCAGTAAGATGTTGAGCACAAGTTATGTAGTGCTTAATTTTCTTTTTTGTGCTCTTTCGTTTCCACCCAATAAATAGACCCTCCTATGTGTCAGCAACATTTACAGGCACTGGAAACACATTGAAGAACAAGAGTTCATGAGGCTTACATTACGTAAATAGTTTCTTGTGTGTTTTTTAAAAAGTTTCTATGCATTCACAAGCATCTGTGTTTATGCTTTTTAAAAAAAGAAAACCAATAAAAGAAAAACCAATGTTCATTTACCCAATAATGATCCTACTTGCTACTCAGCTTAAGAAACAGAACGGTCCTAGTAACTTTGACAAGCTTGTGGGCTCTTCATTAATTGTACTTACCTCTTTGCCCCTGAGAAGCAACCCCTACCATGGCTTTTGTGTTAATAATTCCTTTGCTTTTCTGTATGGTTTTACAGACACATGTATACCTAACATGTTTTTGACATGTATTTAATTGGAATCATACTTAGTAACATATTGCTTGCTTTTTCCAACTCAGATTCATCCACGTTGATACATACACGTTGGTTTAGTCAGCTGTAGTTGATTCTTTTTCACTGCTTTGTGATATTCTGTTGTCTGAATATACCATATTTAATTCAACCAAGTATTGGTGAACACATGGTGTTTCCATGTTCTCATTTATCTAGTTTTTGGAACCAGTCTGGCAATTGTGTCTAATAACTGATGAGTTAAATCCATTTCCTTTTATTATGATTACTAACCTATATGGGTTTATTTCTACCATTTCATTACAAGCTTTCTATTTGTCCTACTTTGGCTTTTTTTTTTTACCCCACCCCCTATTTTTTTTTCAAAGATTTTATTTATTTATTCGACAGAGATAGAGACAGCCGGTGAGAGAGGGAACACAAGCAGGGGGAGTGGGAGAGGAAGAAGAAAGCTCATAGCTGAGGAGCCTGATATGGGGCTCGATCCCATAACGCCGGGATCACGCCCTGAGCCGAAGGCAGGCGCTTAACCGCTGTGCCACCCAGGCGCCCCCCCACCCCCTATTTCTTGCCTTCTTATGGTTTGATTTCACTCCCTTCTAGTTGGGCAACTAAATATTCTATTTCTATTTAGTGGTCATCCTAGAAATTTTAACATGTGTTTTTTAACTTAATGTCCTAAAGTTAATATCGCTGCCCCTCTCTAAAAATATAAGGAAAACTGTTACTGCAGTGATCTTCCTCCCCAGTTATTTGTGTCCATTCTGTTCTTTTTATTGTAACTTCGTAAGTTAGACATTATTTTATACAATAATGCCTTCTTTCTTATTCCTTTTGTGATGAGACTTTTCTCAGGTTGCTCTTCGTATCTCCTTTTCATTAGTGTTCTGAAGTTTCACTATGATGTGTTTAAGTGTGAATTTTATTTATACTGATTGGGATTCATTGGTCTTCTGATCCTGAAAATGGCTTTTGTCTTGCGTTAGTTCTGGAAAGTTATCTCTTTGGATAATTCTTCCTGGTTCATCAGGTTTTTGTTTGTTTTTGAGTTCCTCCCAAAAACCCTCCCTCTCTTTCATACTTTGCATCTCTGCCACCTGTGCTGGATTACATTTTGCCTAATTTCTTCAGTTCTTTCTTCCAGTTTGTTAATGATCTCATCAACTGTGTCTAATTTGCTCTTAAGCCTCCATGGAATTTCTTTATTTCAATGATTTATTTCATCTTTGGTAGTTTCTTATTCTTTTACCATTTTTCAGTGCCAGCTTATATTCTTGGATTTATTTTATGTTCTGTGTTTTGAATCCATCTACTTCTGTGCCACCATTCTTACCCAGGCTAGCATCCATCCCTTAATGAATACAATATTTTATGAATTACTCTCCCATAGTATAGAGTTAGACTAATCTTTTCAAGTTTAAATCTGATCATTTTTCTCCCCTGATTAAAAAATCCTTCAGTGGCTCCCTATTGTTCCTAGCCTGAAGACTGAATCCTTAACATGGCTCTTACTATTTGCCATCTTCTTGCTGTATCAGCCTCATTTTATGTCACCCTCAAGCTGCACTAGCCTTTTCTTAGTCCCTTAAAACAGTAGCTTCAAGCTATTTTGACTGCTACAGAGTAAGAAAAATATTTTACATCATAACCCAATGCTAAAAAGAGAAATACATATATTTGACTGATGGAAGTTTTATAAAACAATACCTACCTTTAGTAAACGTGATGATCTCTATTTTTTTTATTCTTTGTAATAGCTAGTATGTCCCATAAATTGATTTCATAATCCACCAGTTGGTATCCATATTTGAAAAACACTGCTCTAAAGAGCAACAATCCTGTGCCTTGATTTTTGCAATGTTGTTCCCTCTGCCCAGGAATAAACTTTCTCTCCCTCCAACCCCCACTTCCCACGTGCACATGTACTTCTAGTTCGTATTTTATTTATCCTCCAGAACGTAACACAAATATCAAGGAAAACTTGACATTTCCTTTCTGTAGGAAATTTTTTCTTACCCCTAAACTTGATAGAGTCTTACTTGTTCTATTTATTCCATGTGTAATTGCACTGTTATTACCTTATTAATTTTATAATTAGTTGATTAATGTTTTAGACTGTCATTTTCATTTTTTTATGGTTGATATATCTTATTTATTACTGAATCCCTAATGCCTGGCTCATATTAGGCCCTTGATAAATTATTGAATAAATGGAACAAATGAATGAATGAATCCTGTTCGGAATGGTATAATGGGGAAAAAAGTCAGCTTGAAGAAAAATATGTAAATGTACCTATCCCCAAACCCTAATTTCATTCTGTTATTATCAGGTGATTTTGAACAAAGTCACGTATTTCTTATTCTCTGATTTCCTAATCTAATGGCAATATTAGCTGCTTTGTATGCCTGGTTACTGGAGATAAAAAACAAAAAAGACTGCCACATCCCCTTTTCTCATGAATATACAGTTGATGTCTGAGACAGACACACAAACATGATACTATACGGTAAGTGCTGTTCTATGTGAAAACACTTAGAGTTATGAAGTATTACTATAAGATACTTTTTTAATGGTTAAAGTCAGTTGAAGACTTGCAAAAATCATCATTAGCTACAATTTATGAAATGTTTCAAAACTTACCTTTCCCTTGGTCTTGGCCCTTTCTTGGTAATGATGGAAGTAAAAAGAGAGACAGATAATACTAATGATCTCAGATGTTTTCCTTCCTCTCTACTTCCCTGTGGTCAGGAAAATAGCTGGACAGCATACAAAACTGTTGACTTTCAAATTCACAATATTGTGAACTCAGGTTTGCCGGCCTACTGTTGATCCTTACATATGACCACTGTTTTCTTTTCTAGCTGGTGGATGTGTGGACAAAGGATACAGGTATCCTCAAATACCCTGAAGCGTCCCGAAGAGGTCACTTGGAAAGTAAACCCCTCTGGTTCTAGTGCCACTGCTAACACAGGAGCAATTGAAAACGCAAATCAGATTCGCCTCCACGGTAAAAAGGTCAGAAGTAAAATACTGAGTAGTAAAGACCATCAGTAAGAAAAGTAATCAAGGCCAGAGCCAAACTATCTGCTAGAGTGAAATGTTTACAATTTTCAATGAGGCTTTAATTAGATTCTTAGAAAATAGCCTGCTTTTGAACTGTTTTGTGTGTTTTCCATGCATAATTTACTCCCATGCCTTTTAAATTCTCTTAGAGATCAAGCCATCCTCTGGAAAAGTGTTAAATTTCTGGAGAGGTAGCACAAACACTGTTATGCTTTGTTAATTTTTCATCTCATGTATTTAATAAACTGTTTGACTTTTAGAATCTGCAAGAAAAAACATTAATCTAAGGCATCTCCTATTTTGGTTCTGAAGCTCTGACTTTTGTGCTGACTTCCATTTAGTCTGATGGGATTGGGAGCACAATGCCAGATTGATTTATTTGTTTTTAAGTGTTGTCAGGACAATTGAGGGGTAAGGAGAAGTTGCTCTTTTGAACTGGGAAACAACATGGCACTTAGGCACAATTCCAGGTGAATAATCTAAGTGTGTGTATACGTGTGAGTCTGATTGCTTAAAGGTATACATCTAAGATTCCATGTTGATCAGTGCTAGAACCCAGCTGCTGGAGGACCAGAGGCATAGCTTATTCAGAGTGGCATGGAGAAAAAATTGGATCACAGAAAGACAGTCCTATTTAATCAGGACTTGAAACCTGGCAGCTCTCCTAGGAGAATAGAATACTATTGGATTACATTTTTTTGTGGCCATTTTTTCTTGCCTTCCCAATTGCCCTTTAAGCACGGTAGCGATGATATATGTTCATCTTTGTACTCCCCAAACAGTAGGCATGATAATAGCTACTGTAGAGATTTACTCCTTTACTACCCATTCATTCACCTAAGTACACAGGTAATGTTTGGGAAATACTGAAGCAGCAGCAGCCTAGTAGAGGGGGCATTGCCGTGAGTCTCTCCGGTTGCTATCCTTAGAGAGTATGCAACTTTTCACTTGATTTTAAAGCCAAATGGTCTGCATAGAGAGGAAGCACATGATTAGCTTTATATCTTTGTTCATCTAGCTAATCAGGCCAGAGCTGTTGGTCCATCTGTCCATTATTCAGTTAGTGTTTCTCCATTCTTAGCCACAGATTGCACCTTGAATCTTTGCCAGCTGTTTCCTTAGTGCGTGCCGTTGGATGTGAGGGAGACCTGAAAAGAGTGCAGATAGAGCAGCTTAAAATCATCACAGCTTTTAAAAACAACAAACAAAGCATAAAACATGAATCCCATAATGGTAGATCAGAAGTTTTATCTTGGTATATTCAAAGGTCAGTACATTGCTGTCAGTACATATGTGCTGCTATCTGCGTAAACACTGCATGATAGGAACAAAACTTAAGAAGCTGTGACAGACAAGTATTAGAACTTTTGATATCAATTTTATTTAAAAAATTAAGTTTCTGCTGACAAGTTAGTATAACTAGTCCCAGAAAATATCGGGTGGAATGCGGATGGTCTCATTGATTCAGAAATCGTCCAGAGCTCTACACAAGCAGTGTGCCTTATGTTTTAATAGATGACATGATTAGAAAACATTCTTGGTTATCTAGTAAGAACTCCCTTGCCATGGGACTTGGGGCCTGTTCCTTGAAGATCTGTAGGACTCAAATGAAGTTTCATCAACAATCAATGAAAATGCCTCCTTTTTACTTCATATTTTCACTTTTACTTAACAATCATGCACATTATTTCAAGTAAGTTTCAAAACAACCTTGTAAGTTGAACATTATCCTTCAGTTTTACCATTTGATCATCTGGTAAACTTTTCTTATCTGGCATGAGTGACTTACGGAACTCTGGGGAGAATAATTGACTATAAAGTAAAATCAAAACAAAAAAAGTATAATCCCATACCGACAAAATCATCACTTTTTATAAGATGCTACATTCTCTCATCAGAAAACAGAATGAACATTTAAGTGAAACATCACTCATCAAAGTTAAAAAAAAAATTTACTGAAATAGTTTGCTCTCTTCTAGAGAATTCAAGGGAAAAAAAAGGGGAAAGAACTCTCTTTGGCATCACTGGATATTTGAATAGACAATAAGGAAGAACTGTAGCTTTTTTTTTTTTTAAGCTAAATTATCCTAAGAACACTCTGCTCCAACATAGGAATGCCAGTGGAATAAGAGATGGTAACACAAGATGCACCAGGAGACTCGAGGTTTTGTGTGTTTGAAACTTATATTCTACTATAATGACTAAATTGTAGAGAAGCAGAGCTAATGTGTGTGTGTGTGTTTAAATTTGCCCAATGTTTTTTTGGTTCTGTCTTCTAGGAGCAGACAAACTTCTTTTGTTTTTTGTTTGTTTGCTTGTTTGTTTTTAAAAGGTCACTCCAATTTTATAAAACAGTGTAAGACAAGGAAAATTAAAAAGTTATACTACATTAGAACAATATATTTGCTCAGAAGAGAAATGCCAAAGTCTCATAAAGGTATACAGTGGTTTGCAGTGTTTTCTTTCACATAATTTATATAGATTGGTAGGACTTTTTTTGTTTTTCAACTTTTAATTTCACTATAAACAAAAGTGAAGTAAATACAATGATTGTTATCAACTGAATACCAGATGAAGTCTCAGTATTTAAAAGGACATAGAACTCTTCTTATAAACTTGCTTTTGAGTTTAATTCAAGAATAATTATGCTGGATTCTTATGTATGACTGGACAAAAAAACATGTGGTTGTGTGTTTTGGCGTATGTTCTTCCAGCTTTTTCAGTGATAGTCATGATAACCAACAAAGGAAATTTAGATTGGAAGTCCTTTTTCTGTACCAGATTCTAATCATCACCCTAAGAATAATTCCAACACCTTTTGGTTACTTTTACTTGAAGACCTGCTATCTATATACACGTCAGTGACTTTAAGTGGTAGAGAATAGGGACGTGGAATTCAGAGGAATAAACTCTTGGAATAGATACCTGCACAATACCATGCTCTTTTCCAGTCCCACTGCTGTTACCAGAAAAAGACTTGGGTAAGTCACAATGAAATAAGTTGAAATATAATGTTTTTATAACAGATATTTTTCCCCATCATTCATGTTTATAGCTTTCCCCTGAGAGCAGAATTAAATTTACAAACCATAGCTTTAACGTATATCATTACCATAAAGGAAAAGAATGTGCATGCGCACACGCTCACACATGTAGAAAAGTCTAGATTTTAGTATCAAATAGAGATGTGAATGTTATGCAATCAACAAAACACTGTTGTGCAATAATTAAAGAATTTTTAAACTGAAGATTAAATTGGAATGTTGTTATAAACATAAGGGAAATGGCCAACATTTTTCTTTGTATCAAAAGAAAACTCATTTCTAAAAATAAGCACCCTCTTTGTGATGACCCTTTAAAATAGTTTTAAGTGATTCCATTCACAGATGAGCTTTTGGGTTTGTAGCACTTTGCTGTAAGTGGTTTGTTCTTTGATCCTGTAGCCTTTAATCAGGTGTGTGTTAGAAGAAGAAAGCATTGGCATAGGAATATCACCAGCCAGACTGTGCACATCTCTCTGAAAGTGAGCATGGCATGACGGAAACACGTTGCTGGGTCCTGAAGGGTTTCCTTTGGTGTAAGAATTTAGGAAGATATTGGTTAAAGCCATTCCCTATTGTTAAACTTTATTTTATCAAACTGAGGCAAACACGGACCTTTCTAAAATTACCAAACTTAAAAAAAATCACCTTGATGGAAAAAAAAGTGGTTTTTTTAATCTTTCTTGTTTCATTTTACTTTCCCAGAAATCAGATTTAAGTAAAAGGAATGTTAGCTAGTCTTTTATTATTATTGACCTTTAGCGTTCAATTCCTTTACAATGTGAAATTGATTTAGTGTAATCGAAATATTCCAGTTTTCTTTGCTTAAAGTGTCTTGGATATTGCCTCAGAAATGCAAAAACCAAAGAATTAGTGTCTACTCTTTTTATTCACCTCCCATCCCAACTCAAATCCATACTTCTTATCACTACTGATTCTGTCATTTAGACGCCAGACCTTCATATTTTCTTCCCTGTCCTTTTGCTGCCCTAATCTAAACAGTTTCCCCCTAACATACCTATATCTATTTTCTCCCCTTTTCTCCCTGAGTGCTTCGTAAAGGATTAGCATTCAACAAAATGATAAGTCTTCATTGTCGTTGTTGAATCCGTGAATTAAGCCCTCATCCTTTCTCCCCTGGAAAACGGAATTTAGTTAACTGGTCCTCACGCCCTATTTATCTATGCCCTTCACAGCAAAGTTCTGTATTCTTGATTTGAATTTGTGAAAGTATAATTTTTAAATGAAATCATGCATTTAGGGTTGGAAAGTGATATTGCAAAAACCACCGTTAATAACTATTATGCTTTTGCTTTCTGGTTGTATTCTCTCTTTGTTATAGATGCTTTCTATGGTCACTGTCTTCATATAGACTTGTTTTGGAGATTTTAAAATTACTTTGAGAACATATATAAACTGTTTTACTTAAAGAAGACTTTACTATGTGCCAGACACTGTGACTAAGGGCTTTTATACGATATCCTTTTTAATTCTCAGTAACCTATGAGATGTTTACTATTATTACCACCTATTTTACAGAGAAGGACTCAAACAGAGTTATGCTCAAGGTCATACAGCTATCAATAGTAAAGAAGGATTTGAACCTAGATGGCCTGATTCCAAAGCCTATACTCCTAAACGCTAGTCTATACTGCCCCCCTGCTTCTAGGAGTAATTAAATAATTTAGTAAAGTGTGTTTTTAACTTGGAGTTTTGTGAGTACTTGAGTTAAAATGAAGAACAGTTTCGGAAATTCAATTTTTAAAAGGAAAAATAAATTATTTTCTAATAAATAGTAATAAAATAAATAGTATGAAAAATAAATCTGAAAATGTCTTACCATTGACTCTGTTTTTTTTCGTGACTAGTCAATAAGGTTTCCCATTTGTTAATTGTCTGAAAAAAGGAAATGTGTCTGAAGGATGACATCTGAGTTGAAGAGACAAAATCATGACCTATGAAAAATAGTTGAAGAATCTGGAGATATTTAGCCTTCAGAAGACCCAGGGGGAATGAAAACTTTTCAAATATTTGAAGGGCTTGCATATGAAGGAAGGATTAGATATACTCTGTGTGGCCCAAGAGGATAGAATTAGAACCATTTGTTGGACTCAATGAGATGAGTGCTTTCTAGCAATTAGAAGTGTCGTGCCATGGAAAATCACGTTCTGAAAAATAATGGCAAGACCTTTACCAATCACAATTTAACTATTTGTACTCATCTTCTAGCTCAGAGATCTCACACCTTCAGGGAAAGGAAACTTTTTTTGCAAAAACTGATATCTGAGACCTTTAATTATGCTCACTTGATGTCTGAGTTGATGTGAAAAGGATGATTTTTATAAAAGTCAGATTATAAACTTAATACATAAAAAAATGGAATTCTGTAAAACCGGACAGCTGCTCCTAATCCCACCATCCAGGAACAATAATTTGATGTATTATAACATCTATTTCTTATGATTATAAAAGATTTAAATACAGCAAAGTATGAAGAGAAAAATGTAAGAAAAGTAAAAGACAAAAGTTTAAAAAATTGCGTAATTTTTTACATAATCACCCCTTACATTTGATGTATTTTTCTTCTGGTCCTTTATTTTTACATCTAAATTAATTTATAATTTGTAATGAAACTTCTATTTACAAGGTTTTGTAGACCATTCTTTTCACATAGCGTTACATATGGACATTGTATTTTTAATATTTCAAGTACATAGTATTTAATGGAGATTTATGATTCCATCTTATAAATGTACCATGATGTATTTAACCAATTTCCTATTATTTCCTAATCATTTTGTATGCAATGGTTTGTTAGCATAACACTGCAGTGAACATCTGTGTATCATTAGTTATTCAAATGCTAGTTGTGTTTTCTTTTTTAAAGGAGTCTAGTTTCTTTTTTTTTTTTTTTAAGATTTTATTTATTTATTCGACAGAGATAGAGACAGCCAGTGAGAGAGGGAACACAAGCAGGGGGAGTGGGAGAGGAAGAAGCAGGCTCATAGTGGAAGAGCCTGATGTGGGGCTCGATCCCAGAACTCCAGGATCACGCCCTGAGCCGAAGGCAGACACTTAACTGCTGTGCCACCCAGGCGCCCCGCTAGTTGTGTTCTTAAGTGAGATTTTTAGAAGTGGAATTAATAATTCCCCCAAGGCTCTTGATAGATCTGTCCAAACTCATCTCTGAAAACCTTATATCAATTTATTTTCTCATTATCAGTGAGATTAGACTTTCATTTTAATAGTTTAGTGAATTTAGATGGTAAATTATGATGGCAATTTTTATTTTAACATGTATTTCTTTAAATACAATTGATATTCCATATTGATTTTATATGTCTAATGGCCAATTACATATTTCTTCAACATACCTATATCTATTTTCTCCCCTTTTCCAGCTGTATAGTTAGTATTTTAAGAATTTGTTCGTAGGGAGCTTTTTATGTATTAAACACATTAAAACTTTATCATGTTTTTTGTTTTGCCTTTAAATGTATTTATGTATTTTTAACATTCAGAAGTTTTAATTCATATGTAATCATACTTCTCAGTTTTTGTGAAACAAAAACACTAGGAGGTACACACATACAGATACAATGTTCTGCAATTATAGGAGCTGGTAAGCAGTGTCTGCAAGGCTTCTGTCTTTGCATCTGATCCTGGAGCTTGAAGCCCAGAGGACAAGCATGTGGGAAGACAAGATGGGGGTACAATGGGAAGAGCAAGGACAAGGTGCAGCCACAATCGTGAGTTGAGCCCCTTGGGCACAGAGCGATACCAGTACCTGTTCAAATTGCCCCTGTCCTTGGTGGTGTGGTGTGGGTGACTGCCTTCAGTCATGGGGTCAAATGCACATCTGTCCTGGGAGTCAGAGCAGCTGAAGGAGGACAGGGGAAGGCTGAGCGCTGCCTGCCCAGCCAGCCGCTACATCACACCGAGAGACAAAACTGTGGGTCAGTGAACCTATACAAGTCAGAAATGGGTGCTGCTTCACTTCTACTCTCCAAGTCTCCCACAAGAATATCTCTTGTCTACTCCTCTGAGAAATAGAAAGGAAAGTTGTCACATTAGAAAACTACCATGTGCCAATATTTTTTTCTAGTTTAAGTTAACTTGGGGAGAAATAGTACCTTTTCAAAATTAGCCTGTCCATTCGGGATCATGGTATGTTTCTATACCAAGTGCTATAATTTTGTCATGTGACAAAATTTTTTGTCTAATTTTGTCTAATTCCTATTAGAATTATTTTATGTTTCTTGTTTCTAGAGCAAATGGAATCATTCTTTTCAATTATTTTTTTTAGCTGATTGAAAAGAAAGCTATTTTAGCATATTTATCTTCTTTGCTGCTGCTTTGCTGAAAACCTACTAATTTTAGAACTTTGTAAAGTTGATTTTCACTAGTTTTCTAGTTGTATTATCTACAAACAATAGAATTGACTCCTTGCTAACTCAATTCTCGTTTGCTCTCTGATCGTTCTGGAATCCCCAATTGATGCAATGTTAACCAATAGTAATGATTGTGGGTGTCCTTTCAGTTTCTTATTTTACCCTATACATTTTTAATCTTGAACATCTACTTCTATTTTTGCCAGTTCATTTCTAAAATCAGGAATCTGTGTGGAATGCCATTTGACATCTACTGACATGTGGTAGAATACATTAATAAATTCTCAAAAGGGAACTCTCTGCAATCCTGGAATAGATTCTGCATTGTCCTGGTGAAAGATTTACTTTTTAATGTACTGAGGAAATGTATTGCTAGTAATTTATTATTTTAAAAATCTTCATTTCTAAGTAAAATTGGTCCAGTTTTTTATTTGGCCTCAGTTTCATAGTTATGCTAATTTCATAAAATTAATTCCATAGCTTTACTTACAAATTCTGTCACAAAATCTGTGACAAATTTACCTACAAATTTCTCAGTTTGTATAGTCTGAGAAATATCTAGTTTTAAAAACTATGCAAGACCTTAGCAGTAAAACTGGTGCCAAACATTTTTGTGGTAGTTTTTAAAAAAATTAACATTTATTTGCAGTAAATTGTACATATGGTGAAGTACACAAACCTAGAGCGTATAGCCCAGTGAAATCTTATGCATATACAGACACACCCATTCACATCTCTGTATCCACTACACAAATTAAGATATAAATATTCCAGCATCCCAGTGAAAACCCCTCCAAAGCTAATCACTATTTTGACTTGAAAATAATTTTTATTTCCTTTTTTTCTCTTGGGAGACGTCTCAGTGAACACTTGTCCTTCTTTTTGGCCTCTGTATTAGTTTGCTAAGGCTGCCATAACAAAATACCGAAGATGGGTGGTGTAAACAACAGAAATTTATTTTCTCACCATTCTGGAGGCTGGAATCAAGATACGGGCAGACTTAGTTTCTTTGGAGGCTTCTCTCCCGGGCTTGCAGTGGCTGTCTTCACATGGTCTTTCCTCCACGGGTATGCATCCCTGGTGTCTCCTTGTGTGTCCAAATTTCTTCTTCTTATAAGGACACAGGTCACATTGGATTAGGGCCTACCCTAAGGGCTTTATTTCAACTTGATCACCTCCTTATTTATTTTATTTTTTATTTTTATTTAAATTCAATTAGCCAAGGTGTAGTACATCATTGGTTTTTGATATAATGTTCAATGGTCCATCAGCTCAGTATAATACCCAGTGCTCATGATTACCTTTTTAAAGGCTGTATCTCTTAATACAGTCACATTCTGAAGTACTGGGGGTTATGACTTCAACATACGAATTTTGTGGGGAACACAGTTCAGTCCTTAGCAGCCGCCTGACAATTTCTAACACCTTTCTTGTATTTGGAGAATTCAGCACTTCCAGAGTTCACACCTTTAAAAGTTAGAATCCAGAAATTCACTTGCAAACAGGGACCAGGGCTTCTGCAGACTCCTACGGTTGTGCTGCACGAATTTGGAAGATGACATTCACATAAAATGTGATGAGAATTATTCCTTGCAGAGTTTTGCTGTGTTCAACGTCTCCAGCATATGACTTAGGTTCACTATTTCCCCTCACTTTGAAACTACCAGCACAAAGAAGCAGCTGTTGCAGAAATCCATTCCAGTGCTCCTGGGAACAGAACTGTGCAACTCCCAGAGACAGAATATTGTGACAATGTCCACTGCCCAGTGTGACCAGCTACGGTCTCTTCCCTGCCGTGGCTGCTGAAGTAGCAGCTCTGCAGGGACCGTCTAGCGGAATAACATGGGCATCATTTCTGTCTGCATAGTCTCCAAGTTGGGATAGTTGCTCGTCTAAGAAATTCAGTGACCACATAATATAATTGATGAATTAATTTTTGCTTGAGGTCTTTGGAGGACATTTTTTTGTTTGCATGTAACAGCACTCATGGATACATTGGTTTATTCAGGGTTTTTGTTTTTTAGAAAGAAAATGAAAGTAAGAAAAGTTAAGGAAGGAAGGAGGGAGGGTAGGAAGGAAGGAAGAAAAGAAAGAATGATTTTGGGGTATGTGTTTGTAAAATATAGCACATATCTAAACAAGAAAAAGGATAAAAAATTGCAAGTGTGCAGATTTAAAAGAATAATAAAACAAATTTCTATGTACTCATCACCCAGGCCGAGAAATAGACCAGATGCTTCCCATGTTCCTACTATCTGTACCTCTCCTTGTTCAGACATTTATGTTGACCCCATCCCCTTGCATTTCTTTAATGTTCTTGCACCAACATGTGCACCACTGAAGAAAACACTGTTAGGTTGTTCCCTTCGGTGAAATTCATATGAATGAATCATATTGTATGCATTTTTCTATGGCTGCTTTTTTTCTTGACACTGTATTTTTGAGATTATGTCCACGTTGGTGCACATAACTTTGCCTAACTCATTTCACTCTCTGTTGTGATCCCTTTTGTAAATATCCCACAACTTAATTGATCTCACCACTGATGGATATTTAAATTATTTTCAGGTTTTTTATTACTACAATGTCACTATAAATATTTTTACACATGTCTTCTGGTGAACCTTATATAGGGCATCTGGTGAGCTTATGTCTTTGTGTATCTTCTTTTTTAGTAAATAATACCGAAATTTTCCCTAAGTGATTGTATTAATTTTTAATTCTATCAGCAGTGGATGAGAGTTCCTTTTGTTTTGCATTCTCATTAGCACTTGGTATTGTCAGACATTTAAATTCGTGCCACTCTAGTGAGTATCAATACTATCTCACTGTGATTTTAGTTTGCATTTCCCTGATTTATCAATTAGATTGACATCTTTTGCTGTACGTGTATTTTTCATTTCTGCTCCTGTGAAATTCATTTTCCCCCTCCATTTTACTATTAGGTTCTTTTTAAAATTGAAGTACAATGTTCCTTATATATTATTGATATATTATCCTTTGTTGGTTATGTATTTTGAGGATATCTACCTTTCACTTTCAGTATGGAGTCTTTTGATAAACACAAGTTCTTCATTTTAGCCTTCATATTAATTAATCTATTCCTCTTATTTGTGCTTTCTGTGTTTTGTTCAAGAAATCTTTTTGTGCCATGAGGTCATAAAAATATTCTTCTATACTGTTTTCTAAAAAATTTATAGTATTGCTTTTCACATGTTGCTGTGAAATCCATCTGGGATGGCCTTTGTGTATGATGTGAGGTATGGATGCTCTGCAGAAACACCCTATCACATAGCGAACAACCGTAGAAAGGTATTTGTTTCTGAGGTCTTTATTCTCTTATCACCCTAGTATTGATTTCTGACTTACTCACATTGTAGTCAGAGAAGAAGGTCTGTGAGTACAGTCCTCTCAACTTGGTTGAGAATTGTTTTATGTATGTGGTCACCTTTGGTAAATGCTTCATGTATGCCTGATAAAACAGTGCCTTCTGAAGTTGCTGGGTGCATTTTCTAGATGAGCATGAGATGAATCTTATTAATTGTGTTATTCAAATTGCCTATATCCTTAATTTTTTTTCTACTAAATCTTCCAGTTACTGAGATAGTTGTGTTAAAATCTTCTGCTGTTATGGAAGATTTTCCTCTCTCTCCTTGAGGCCATTACTTGTTGCTTTGTATGTTTTGAGGCCATAGTATTAGGAGCATAGAAGTCTAGAACTGTTAACTTTCCATTAATGAGAATGTAGTGAACCTCTTTATTTTAATAATGTTTTTTATTACAAAAGCTATTGTGTCTGATATTAATACAGTAATATAATGACCACGGTTTTCTTTAGGCCGTTATTTCCTAGTATTGTTTTCAACTTTTTCCTTTTAAACTTTTTATCGTCTTGTTTTAGATGTAGGTTTAGATTTTTCTTTTTGTAAATGTATTCTGATGATCTTTTCTTTTAGGGGGTGTATTTGGTCCATTTAAATTTATTTTAATTACTATATGTAGATATAATTACCATATATGTGTAAGTATATATGATATATAAATGTATGTTTTATATGTAAATATCTGTTCATATAAATATATATGTTTTAAATTACCACACACATATTTGGATATTTTTCTAACATTTATTTTGCGTTTCCTTATTATGCTATTTTTTCTGTTTCTTTCTCTCTTGTCTTTTCTCCTAAGTGATATTTGTCTGTTATTTTGCATTAATCTTATTAGTAGATGCCATATCTATCAAATAATAAAAGAGGTATTATTCCAAGGATTTTCATAGAAATTGTAATATGAATCTTATGTTATCAAGATCTAAGTTTAATAAAAAATCTTTACTCCCCTCCTGAACAATACACAAACTATAGCACAGTTGAGTCCAGTCACCTGCTTCCCATTTGTGTCCTATTATTGTCATGCATCTTAATTCTAACTTATTCTTCCTTTTATTTCAGTCCAGAAAGACATTAGTTTTGTTATTTTATACCATCAAGATTTGATTGAATTCATCCATAGAACCCTTTACTTCTTGTACTTTAAACTTTCCACCACAGTTCCTATCCCATGTGACTAATGCACATATTTTGGAATTTCTTTAGTAATATTTTTTCTAGTGAATTATAATTAACATACAGTATTACATTAGTTTCAGGGGTACAATATAATGATTTAACAATACTATACATTTCTCATTCTCCATCATGATAACTGTACACTTACTCCCCTTCGCCTATTTTGCCCATCCTCCTGCCCACCTTCCCTCTGGCAACCACCAGTTCTCTGTATTTAAGAGTCTGTTTTTTTGGTTTGTCTCTTTTTTTTCTTTGTTCATATGTTTTGTTTCTTCAATTCCAAATATAAGTGAAATCATATGGTATTTGTCTTTCTCTGACTGACTTATTTCACTTTTCATCGTACCCTCCAAGTCTATCCATGTTGTTGCAAATGGCAAGATTTCATTCTTTTTAATGGCTGAATAATATTCCATCACACAAACACCCACCCACCCTATATACTTATATACACAGTTTATATATATACATATACATATGTATATATGTAATGTGTGTGTGTGTGTATATATATATATATATAAACTATTGTGATGGCCATTGTCAAAGAATTACTGCCTATGTTTTCTTCTAGGAGTTTTATAGTTTCAGCTCTCACATTTAAGGGTTTACTCCATGTTGAGTTTATTTTTGTGTATGGTGTAAGAAAGCGGCCCTGTTTCATTCTTTTGCATGTAGCTGTCCAGTTTTCCCAGTACCATTTGTTGAAGAGACTATCTTTTCCCCATTACATAGTCTTGTCTCCTTTGTCATAGATTAATTGATCATATAAGTGTGGGTTTATTTCTGGGCTCTCTATTTTATGTGCTTATTTTTGTGCCAATTAGTAATATTTTATTGGTAGCAAACTCACTGTTTTTTCTTCCCTGGTGATGTTTTTATTTTATCTCCATTTTTACTGACTTTTTGATTATAGTCTTTTGGGTATAGAATTCTGATAGTTAGGGGCGCCTGGGTAGCGCAGTGGTTAAGTATCTGCCTTCGGCTCAGGGCGTGATCCCAGCGTTCTGGGTTCGAGCCCCACACCAGGCTCCTCCACTAAGAGCCTGCTTCTTCCTCTCCCACTCCCCCTGCTTGTGTTCCCTCTCTCGCTGGCTGTCTCTCTCTGTCAAATAAATAAATAAATAAAATCTTTAAAAAAAAAAAAGAATTCTGATAGTTCCCTTCTCTTAGCAAAGTTGAACACATCATTTCATTGACTTTTGGGACCCACAGATGCTATGAAAAAGTCTACTGTCAGTCTAGGTTTTGATCCTTTGAAGAACATTTTTCTTTTTCTGTTAGGCTTCGCTGGAGATCTCTTTATCTTTGATGTTCTGTAGTGTTATTATGATGTCTAGGTATGATTTTTTTCTTTTAATCTTACTTAAAATTCATGGAACTAT
This sequence comes from Ursus maritimus, assembly GCF_017311325.1. Classification (NCBI taxonomy): domain Eukaryota; kingdom Metazoa; phylum Chordata; class Mammalia; order Carnivora; family Ursidae; genus Ursus; species Ursus maritimus. The sequence continues at coordinate 51,522,248 of NW_024427107.1, read as the reverse complement.
TTGAGCCAGTAGAAGATAATGGAAGATAACATTCATCAGTTTGGAAAAATTCTCTGCCAATATCTCTGTTTTTCTCTATACTTCATGTGATTTTTTTTCTCTAAATGTTCCTATGTTTCTGTCACATGAGCCATTAATACCCTAATGCTGCATAATAAATCAGCACAAAACTTTGTGGCTTGAAACAGCAAAAATCATTTATCTCTCATAGTCTCTGTAGGTCACATTCAGAATGAGCTTAGTTAGTTCTTATTCCAGGTCATTCGTGAGATTAAAGTTTTATGTTGGCTGGGACTGTAGTTATCTGAAAACTTGAGAGGTGCTGGAGGATACATTTCCAAGGTGGCAAACTGGTACTGGCTATAGGCGAGGGACCTTAGTTCTTCTTTACATGGGTTACTCCACAGGGCTGTTTGAGTATCCTCATGGCATGGCAGCCACATTTGTTGAGATTTTTTTCTTCTTATGAAGGTAGGCGACATGATTTCCAAGCTCTTTGCGTGTCAGAGCAGAAACCGGATGTGTTGACTGTCTTTTAAAGTATTGTTTGATATTTTTATTCTATCCATTCTGTTTTGGATTTAAGATATCTTCTTATTTTCTTTTATCTCCTTTAGTAGCATATGTTAATTGTTTCATCACTATAGTAACTTTTCTTACCTTTCTCTTTTTCCCCTGACCAAGTTGTTTATAATTTTTTTTTTCTTTCTAAAGTTTTCTTTTACTCTTCCATTTGTCTTTCTTTTTGATGGTTAATTTCTCTTCTTCTGGGCTTTTTAAATTTTATTTTGATGCCATATAAATGACAAATTGAAACTTTAAGAATGGATGAAATTGCCTTGCAACAGAATGAGAACAGAGTCTAGCACTGGGAAAGTCCAAAATTTAATAGGTATTTATTTTTATAGCTTCTTGAATTAAATGTTCATTTACCTCTATTCATTGTTTGTTTGTTTGTTTGTCTGTTTTTAAATAGTAAAGCTTATGAAATTGTCCCTTTGGACAACTCTGACTATATTCCACAGACTGTGATCCAAATAGGAGAAACACTATTAATTTTGAAGGAGTTGAAGTGTTTTTGTTTAAATTTCCATTATTTTATAAATTTATTGCTTTGCAGTTTAAAGATTAGCCTTTTATAATTTATTTTTGTAGAACTTAGTTATATTTTCTTTTTGGCTTAGTGGAGGTCAGTATATTAATTTTACTTAGGTGCTTTTCAAATTATATGAAGTGTTCGCAGAGTGCATCATTAATTTAATTATTAATTATTCAAATCTCTGTGTTCTTATTTTTTTCTGATATGACAGAATTTATAGTAGCATGTTGAAATTTTCTATGTAAAGTGTATTTCTAAATATTTCACATGTATTCTAATGACTTTATATTTTAGTGCTGTGCAATTTGATACACAGATTCGTATACAGTTGTTATAGGTTTTTATAATGTATTATTGTACACATGTTTTTGTATGTTTTATTCCACTTAATGCTTTGTTCCTTGAATTGTCCTTTTTATGAAATTAATGTTTGACACCTGTTTTATCTGTGTTTACCTAATACATTCTAAGGTATCTTTAACTTTTGAGTCAGTCTGTTATTTTTTAGTTGCTCTTCTTCTCTGAAGTATTTGTCTTTGATTTTAGCCTGATCTGACAGTCTTTATCTTTAAATTGAGATAGTTTTAGTGCTAGTTCTGTGTATATTTTTATGTAGTTGAATGCATACTACATACATAATTTTTATTATACACCTCTGATTTTGCAATGTAACAAAACAGTTTTCTTTGTCAAAAATCTTTTCATAATTGATGTTGGTTCTATTTTTCTATTGTTGGGTATTAGGTTGTTTCTTTTGTTGTAATTGTTTCAAGTAATGTTTCTTTTTAAAGATTTTTTTTTTTTTATTCGACAGAGATAGAGACAGCCAGCGAGAGAGGGAACACAAGCAGGGGGAGTGGGAGAGGAAGAAGCACGTTCACAGCAGAAGAGCCTGATGTGGGGCTTGATCCCAGATCGCCGGGATCACGCCCTGAGCCGAAGGCAGATGCTTAACCGCTGTGCCACCCAGGCACCCCTCAAGTAATGTTTCAATGAGCTTCTCTATATTTTGATTTAGGGTAGATTCTCAGAAGTGGAATTAATGAGCCAAAGTACACAAACAGTTATAATAAGGCTTTTGATATATAATTCCACTTTTTATTAAATTTATTCTCCCATCAGTGTCTGAGACTGAATTTAAACAAATATATGAGAGCTTATATATCCCGAAGTATCATCCCCCTTAAAGTGAACATTCTGCACAGATAATAGCTTATATAACATGCCACAAATACTGAAACTCCTCTTTATGAGTTGTTGTTAAAGCCTAAAGCATAACTTTTTAGGGGTTTTCATGTGGTAATCCTAACTTTTGAGAACATATTTGATTTTTAGAATTAGGGTCTTTCAAATTCATGTCTCAAGACTTAGAAAGAAAAATAAACTGGATAATACTCTCTTTAATGAAACTTTTAGTATATATCTATCCAGATAAGGTAGGATTTCAACCTATATCTGTCTGACCTCCAAACCCATGTACTTAACCACTAGACTTACAGTCAGCAGACAAGAGTTATTCTGGGTGCTGTGCTAGGTGCCAAGAATTGAGTAGGGACCAAAACAGACATCTTTTGGTTCTTATGCTGTGGTGTCTAGCTTATGCTCAACTTTCTTTTTTTCAGTTATATTCTTTAAACATATAAGTAATAGTACTTTAAAAAACCCCATCTTGTCATTTGATAGTGCTTATATACACCAACTTTTGATGTGTCATTTCATTAAAAGCAGAAGGCATTAATTCTTTTTATCTTTAAATTGCTTTGCATTTAGTGTTGGTAAGTTAGTACTTGCTCTGATGAATATTTAATTTTATATTGATAGCTTTGACTCAAACTCATTTTAGATAAGGTGAGTGACATTATAATTTATTATCTGAGCTGGAATATATGATTGCCTTAATTTTATTTAGTGTATTAGAGAAGTGGTTTTACAGGGCAGCATGTAGATGCTTTGAAAATATTTGAAATGGGATAACAGGATAGAAAAATTAATCTGATTTTAGAGGACTTTGAGGTAAATTTCTGTTTGTGAAAAATATTAAAATAAAAAGTGGAAAATTAATAAATATTTCTTAGAATCTCTTTTATTCCACCATCTTTATTTGATTAAGCCAGATTTTGATAATAACAGCCATAGTTTAAAAGACACATTAATCCATTTGAATACAGTAAAGTGGCAGGATTGCTTTAAACGTTATGCAAACAGCAGTAATTGGGCCTAGACTTATAGAAATTACTTAGTCATAAATTTGGGGGCCTCCAGAAAGAAGATGAGCATTGTGCATTTTCAACTCATTTATCTTAGCATCTGAATTTTAATAGCCTAGATGTTTGAATCATTTCCTAAGCCCTGTTTTTTTTCTTAAGTCAACATGAGTATATAAATCAATCATAAATTTTAAAGGACATCTGGAAAATATTTGTTATCTCCTGAAATAATTTTATTTTAAATTCCGGATCACATGAACCATAGTAACTTCTTTTGATTAAGAAAAATTAATAATTAAGCTATTTAATATATTACTCTGAAAATGTCAATAACTATTTGAAATATAAAGAGAGATCTAGAAAGGTTTGTTTGAGGAAGATGAAAACCTATAATTTACCCATTTGAAGTGGCTATTGTGTTTTCCAGGTAATGTTTGTTCTAATAATTAGATGATTTTTTAAATTAACAAAGTGAAATGATGTGAGATGATGAGACAGGTTAGAGCTAGGAAAATCACAAGAGCTCTGTTCAAATATAAATCTTACTTTGAACTTGCTAAGTTTTACTGATAGTGAGTATGTTGTATGTCATAGATCGAGGTTTCTTAAAGACCCATCTAGAATCATAAATGTCAGAATCTTTGGGGATGCATGCTTCAAATGCATCCAGTTTGAACACATCATTCTAACTAACCAATCTTAAGCAAAATACACCAAGAAAAGAAAGAGAGAAAACCCAAATTACCAATATCAGGAATGAAAGGTGGGGTATCTCTACAGACCCTAAAGAAATTAAAAGGATAAGAATACTATGAATATCTCTCTGTTTATACATTCTATAACAGATTAAACTGACAAATTTCTCAAAAGGCACAAATTACCAAAACTCACTCAAAAAGAAATAGATAACCTGAATTTCAGCCCTATATCTATTAAAGAAACTGAATTTATACGTTAAATTGCCTTCCAACAAAGAAAATTGGTTCCATTAGCAAATTATACAAAACATTTAAGAAGGAAGTTATATGAATTCTTCAGAAACTGCTTCAGATGATAGATGAGGAGAAAAGCACTTCCTAACTCATTTAATGAGGGCAGCATTATTCTGATATCAAAAGCGGACAAAGGCATATAAGAAAACAACACAATAGGGGCGCCTGGGTAGCGCAGTCGTTAAGTGTCTGCCTTAGGCTCAGGGCGTGATCCCGGCGTTGCGGGGTCGAGTCCCACATCGGGCTCCTCGGCTGCGAGCCTGCTTCTTCCTCTCCCTCTCCCCTGCTGTGTTCCCTCTCTCGCTGGCTGTCTCTCTGTCACATAAATAAATAAAATCTTTTTAAAAAAAAAATGTTTCATAGGGGTGAAAACGAGCTCATGCCTATAAAGCATTAAAAAAAAAAAAAAAGAAAGAAAGAAAACAACACAATAGACCGATATATCTCATGAACACAATCTTAAAAATCCTCAACAGCATGTTATTAGATTAAATGCAGCAACATATAAAATGATTATATATCATGACTAAGTGAGATTATCCCAGGAATGTAAGGCGAGTTCAATATGCAATAATCAATCAATATAATTCATGACACTAACAGATTGAAGAAGAAAAACCATACAATCATCTTAGCAGATGCAGAAAAAGCACTTGAAAAAATTTCAACAATCATTTATGATAAAAATTCACAGGAAACTAGGAATGAGAAACCTTCCTTAACTTGATAAAGAGTATATACAAAAATCTACAGCTAACATCATAATGGTAAAAGACAAATGTTTTCCCTCTAAGGTTAGCAACATATAAGTATGTCTCCTCTCATCATTCCTATTTAACACTGTTCTGGAAGTCTTTTCCAGTGCAATAAGATAAGAAAAATAAGTAAAATGCTTACAGACTGGAAAGGAAGAAGTAAATTGTCTTTATTTAAATGAGTTTATCAAAGTTGCAGAAGTTTAATGCACAAAAATCAATTTTACTTTTATATAATAATGAACAATTGTAAATTGAAGTTTTAAAAACTGCATATTTTACAAAAAATAAAAATAAATCTGTACACTTTAAAAATCACATTAAAAACAATGAAATATTTAGTTACAAACCTAGCAAAATATATGTAGGATCTGTGTGCAGAATTCTACAAATTATTGGAAAGGAGTCTAAGAAGACCTAAATAAATGGACATATATACTATGTTTATAGGTTGAAAAATTCAATATTATTAGGGTGTTAATTTTTCCTAAATTGATTTATAGATTCAATGCAATTTCCAGTTTAATCCTAACACAATATTTTGTAGATGTTGGTAAGCCAATTCTAAAATATATATAGAAAAGCAAAGGAGTTAGAAGAGCTAAACACTTTTGGAAGGAAAAAAAAAGAGAAAAAACAAAGTTAGAGAACTGAGACTATCTGATTTCAAGACTTACTTTAAAGCTACCTTTATCAAGACAATGTGGTATTCAGGGGCGCCTGGGTGGCTCAGTTGTTAAGCGTCAGCCTTCGGCTCAGGGTCTGATCCCAGGGGTCCTGGGATCGACCCCGCATCGGGCTCCCTGCTCCACTGGGAGCCTGCTTCTTCCTCTCCCACTCCCCCTGCTTGTGTTCCCTCTCTCACTGGCTGTCTCTCTCTTTCTCTGTCAAATAAATAAATAAAATCTTAAAAAAAAAAAAAAGACGTGGTATTCATGAAAAGACAGGTACATAGATGAATGGAACAAAATAGAGAGTCTAGAAATAGGCCCCTACATATATGGTAGAGTGATTTTTGACAAAGGTGTAAAGACAACTCGAGGAAGGACATTTTTTTCAAAGAATCATGCTGTAACAATTAAACATCAATATGCAAAAATAATGTACCTGCCTATACCTTATACCAATTTTACCTTAAAATATATCATAGGCATAAATGTAAATGGTAACACTGTAAAAAATTTTGCAAGAAAACGTAGGAGAAATCTTTGTGACCTTGAATTAGGGCAAGAATTCTTAGATACAACATCAAAATCACAATCCATAAAAAAAAATATTGATAAATTGGACTTCATAAAAACATTTTTACTCCATAAATGACACTGTTAAGAAAAGGAAAACAGATGCCATAGAGTTGGAGAAAATCTTATATCTGAAAAAGATCTTGGATTCAAACTACATAATGGAAACTAAAAAATAAGAAAACAATCCAGTTAAAAAATAGACCACAGTTTTGAACAGACAGTTCATTAGGAAGGTATACAGATGGTAAATATGCGTATGAAAATATGCTCAATACCATTGATCATTAGGGACATACAAATTAAAATTACAACATGATACCAGTACTCATTGATCAGAATGGCTAAAATCAAAGACTGATCGTTCCATGTGTATAGGACTGTGTAGAACGACTGCAACTCTTATAGTTTGCTGGTGAGAAGGCAAACTGGTACTTTGGAAAACAGTTATTTTGGCAGTTATTACAAAGTTTAACACATACTTACATTACAACCCTGCAACCCCAGTCACAGGCATTTAACTAAGTGAAATATAAAAAATTATGTCACATAAAAACCTGTATATGAATGTTATAGCAGCTTTATTCCTAATAGCAAATCCTGCAAATAATCCAAATGTCCCTCAACAGGGGAATGGATGAGCAAACTATGGTACGATGAAATGGCACTCGTCAGTACAATAGAACGTATTATGGGCACATGCAACAACCCGCATTAATCTCAAGTGCATTATGCTAAGTGAGAGAAGCCAGATTTAAAGGCTATGTACCATTTGATTCCATTTATATGCTATTCTGAAAAAGTAAAACTATAGGGAAAACTATCAGTGGTAGCCAGGCACTAAGGGTAGGGGAAAACTTGACTCCAGAGGTAACCCAAAGGATTCGGCGGGGGAAGAGGTTTGTGTTTGATGGAACTGTTTTGTAGCTTGTTTGTGGTGATGATTAGCCAACTCTGTGCATATGTCAAAACTCATAGAACTGGGCACTGAAAGGAGTGAATTTTAGTGCTTGCAAATTTAAGTAAAAAGAAAAAAAAATGCATTCACGTCTTGATTTTTTTAACTTGTACCATCCCCTGATCATTTCTGTGCATACTTACTTTTTTAACTTCTTCCTGGCTGATTCAGAAAGGCAGTTTCTCAAAGGTGTATCTACCCTTTCAGTTTACAAATTGCTTTGTAGTTAAATAAACGAAAAGATAACTAAATGCCACTTTGGGGGCCAAGATTTAGCTGCATATATCTAATAAGTCTTAATAAAAACACAAAGTTTTAACTGTAATTTAATTAAACTATGTTACAAACTATAAAAAATATAGGTTTATTATTATAATTGTATTTTCTGTACAATGGTTTTAAAAGCACTGTATGGTGTATAGCTTTCACTAATCAGAGCAATCAACGTAGCAGAGAAGAGAGAGGGATCCAACCAGTAACTTCCATTCTCAGGATATAAGCAAGAACTGAATCATCCAAGGGGCTGATGGGACAAGAGAATGTCTTGATATTCTTTAGAATCTTACTGAGCAGGACTGGTGGTCACACTCACTTTCTCTTCGTGGGCTATATCCAATTACTTATGGTGAGATAGAGAGCAGAAAAGAATGGATAAAAAATTTCCATGGAGTATCCAGTACTGTCACTCCAACCAGGGAAGATCTCTCTTCCCTGGACACCAAGGCAAGTTGAATTTTGAATTTTATAGTTTTTATTTCCATCACATCCTATGGTGAGAGGCAGTAAAAAAAAAAAAAAAGGATTTAAGACAGAAAAGAATCAAGGTCAAAGGCCAGGTAAAATGTACAGAGAGACAGCAGGACAGCAGGGTGTTAGGGCAGATCATGAATGTTGAGGTAAGACATATTTAGGTTCAAATCTCAGCGTGCCACTTAGTAGATATTTAGGCAAGTTACTTAACATTTATGATTCTCAGTTTCCTTCCTTTTAAATTGGAAATGCAGTACTTATCACAATGAATTGTTATGAGAATTAATGAGATCATATAGAGGACTCAATTTAGTATTTTGCACAGTGAAGATACTCAGTAAGTAATAGCGGTTACTATTTGTTTTTGTTATTATTATGATTATGCCTTTGTAAATCAGCATGGAATAACTAAACAAACTATTTTTAAGTTCCTTTTATTCCTTCCATTCTAATACCCATTAGTGTATGACTTTGGGCGTATTACATAATTTCTCTGGTCTTAGTTTTCTCATCTATAGAATGAGGGTTAGCATAGTAGTACCTATTTCATAGAATTGCTGTGAGGATTAAATAATTTAATAGTTCTAAAACTGAGAACAGTGCCTTACACATATAAGTACATAATAAATGTTAGCTGCTACTGTTATTACTACTGTTATGCTGTTGTTATTGTCAACCAGCGATTAACATGTACTAACTGAGCACTATTATGGGTCCAACAGTGTTGGTAAAAGAAAATATTTGTAAGCTCTACTGAATATTAAATGGCATAGTCTTGAGCCTAAGTTCCTACCACTAAGTACTCAAAAAATTTAATTAATGAGGGTATTCATTAGTAATTAAGTAACTAAATATGTCTGGCCTCAACATCTATGATCTATCCCAACGGACAGTGAACTGGTGAGGAAGAATCAGAAAGAACAATATTCATATTTTGAGAGAATTAAATACACGGGGAGAAAACATGTCTCCTATGCTGGGACAATTACATAGAGGCAGAAGTGAGCAAGGTACGCATAGCAAATCAAATTTCCACCAGCAGTAGAATAGACACAAGAAACTGCAACATAGTAAAGTCATACGATGGATTATTATACATCAGAGAAAGTTAACTCATTATACCTCTCTATCAAAGTAAGTGAATCTCACAAACAGAATATAGCATGAAATAAGCAAGTCACAAAATAAAAGCCACTGTTATTTCATTTATATAAAATTTGAAGACAGGCAAAGCTAAATTACCTTATTAAGGTATAATATATGTAAGTGATGAAACTATTAATAATGGTTATTACAAAAGTTAGGATAGTGGTTATATACAGAGAAGAGAAGGGAAGGGAAGGTCCCCTGATATATTAATGTTGTATCATTTTGTAATGGGTGTGTGTGTGTTTGAGAGAGAGAGAGAGTGCCAGAGAGGGAGCTTGGTATATGCTTTACAATAGTTTTTTTTTTTTTAAGTACATGTATGCCTTACACATCCTTTTTTATGGATGACATATTTCACCATAAAAAGTGAAAGTAAGAGTGAATGGGGTCAGGAAGTCAGCCAGCCCAACCAGAGGATATTTTAAGTTGTGGAGTAGCAGGAATTAAAACAAATTAACTGATACTCAATCCATTTCTTTTTGAGTGCTAAACAGCATCCAATTGGTTGCTTTTTTCCCCTCTGTAAGCTTAAAAATCTCACCTTCCTCAATATATCGAAATGAATCATGGAAGTCATCAAGCAGAGTCAAGAGGTCACAACGGAGGGGATTGAAACCTCCAAGAGGAATGTTACCTCTGACACCTAGCTAGCTGGATGGGGGTATCAGGCGCAAGGCAAAAGTGAGGCGTTGATAGCGGGGAGTTGTCTGTCGATATTCAGGGCTTCCTCTGCACAATCGAGGCCCTTATTCCACTTGACAAATGACCCCACCGAAAGAGATGATGGAATTCATTCTGCTATCAAGGGTATGACTGAAGTAGAGTCTGGTAAGTCCTCAGTAGGAAAATGGAAGAGATCAAGTGAGGATAAACCAAAGGAATGTACTTCGGCTAGGAAGATCAGAAAGAGATATAGGCTAATATACGTGCACGTTTAGACACTTGGAGTTTATCTCCCGTGTCCGAAATCTGCCCCAGACATTCCATTACTCATTGCTCTTTTTCTTTTAATCCTGCTGTCAAGGAAATAAGATGCAAGTTGAGCAGGTGGGAGCTAAAATCAATAAGTTTAACACTGTATTGGAATGCCTCTAGACTCTAGCCAGCAAGGAAAAAGTTCATTCCAAGCCCCTTATTATCTTTTAATGGTAAGCCAGCTAAGACCTGGATATTTGGAAGTATTTCTGTGTTATTTGGTTTCAGTTGAAATCAATCTCTCTGTCTGTCTGAAATTATTCTAGAACAAGTCAGGTGTTCAAGGCTTAAATAAGAGGAATAGTAGGACACCATAGCAGATAAATCGTACATTGCTATAATAATTCTTTTATTGTTGTATATAAAGTGTTAGACACTTCACATAATTCCTCAACAACCTTGAAAGAATGATATTTTTCGAGATGAGAAACCCGAGGCTCTGTGAGGTTCAATAACTTGACCAGGAATATAGAGTGAAGCTAGTATACCAACTCAATTGTACCTAAACACAAAGCAAAAGGGATAGGTGATAACTAGTTTCTTAAGAAGGAAAAGACTTTAATAGGAATGTTATCAGAGGTGTTCAGAGAGGCAGGAGGGTAGTTCCCACCCGGACTGGTAGATCTAGGGAAAATCTTTCTAAACTAATGCAAGATTGGGAGGTGAGCCTGTTTACTAGTGAGTATAAGGTGGTGGCATCTTCCTAAGGGAAAGGGAAAGACAGAGCCATTGAAAACACCGAGGAAAGTGATAGTGGGTTCCCAGATTGGAGACTCAGCATAGTATATTTAGACTTGGTCACCTAAGACATCAGTTATGGTACAATTGTTGCCTCTACAATTGTCATTGGAATTTGGGCAATACTTCACCACCTGCAACATTTCATAAGGTATTGAAGCTGAAAAAATGCAAGAGGATACCTAGACCCCTAATAGCCTGGTACGTGGAAGGAGTGAAGATACCAGTGTCAAGCTGTATGTTTAATGTTTACATATCTTCATTTCTTCCATTTCTTAAGATAAAAATAAATATACATGAAAGTACTAACATTTTCCTCCTACTCCTCATTGGATTATCTCGGCACCCTAAAGCACACATTCAAGACACCTGGCGTCTCTGGACCAGGAGACGCTTCCCAGAAGATGGCAGCGTGATTCTGAGTCTAGTTTCAGGGACATAAGCTGAATGGAACACAGGGTAAGGCGAGGACAAAGGGAGTTCCAGCTGGAGATCTCTACTTTGGCTGAAGGTCAGCCAGGTTAAATAAATCAAGAAAGGAATTTAGTAGATATACTTTAGGAGGTAGACAGTAGTTAGGAGAAGGAGATGCCATGTGGGTTCTGAACTACAGCTCTCCTGCAAAAATGTCCTCTAATTTTTAAATATAAATAGATCTTTGTTTTATCTGACAGTGGCTTATGATGGACATTGCAAACTCAAATGCTTAAAGCGACCTCAATAAATGAAGTGAACCAGATATACATGGACACTCAGTCCTTCTGTTTTCTCATCGTGATAAGAAATATGTTTCCACTGTAAGTAAGAGCATGCATGAAGGGATGTGACCTGTATCACCCAGTCTCCATACAGGGCAGCAGTTGGGAGTGAGGGGGAGGATGTGAACTGGAAAAGTCATATGTCATCCAAAGGGGGCAATGGCTACTCGTGTCCAGCTGATCACTGTCATGTGGGATTTAGGCTCGTTGTTGCAAAATTTCTTGTTTTTCAAAAGAGGCTAGGAATCAGGCTTTTAAGTAAAAATCCCCTGATTAAAATATATATGTATATATTTTCTGAATTTTTTGAGAACAGTATAATGGTCCCAGAACCCCTGCAGCCTAAATCTGTCCTGCAGGCAACTGGTTTGCAATCCTGGACTCATCCAACGCTGGAGACCTGCGCTTGCAAATGGTGTTCCCTTCAGCCTGTAGGGAACTGACTAGCTGTGGCTTCCTCGGGGGAGCCTTCCTTGGCAGTTGTACTTTCTCTAGTCCTCTGGATAGCCACATTCTTCTTTTCCACACCCTTTCTGTGTAATTACATGTTTGATGCTTTTCTTTCCTCCAAGTCTGTAAGTTCATGGAAGAGGGGACAATTTCCGAGTTGATCATCAGGCTCTCAGAAATCAGACTGGCTGAAGGGGAGTTGTGTGAAGAAGGGTGACTGGAGAGTGCTCCTGGGAGCACCTGGTGGGCTCAGGAGCAGCATTTGGCTGGGAGGGAGATAGTAAGCAACTTTTTATAGCCATATTTAGTATATAATAAATAATTTGTCATTACTTTAACATAAACATATGAACATGTGTGTTGATTTGAAATTATATTAAATTCTGTATTGTTTACTTTTCTTTTATATAAATGCTATTATTTAAACCAAAGCAATAGAACTAGTTAACAATGCAATTAACAATTAATGATAGGACAAATTGAAAAACCATAGGGGTGAGGAAAAGTTAATAGTATTTTGATAATATTTCTTTGCTCTGATACTATGATTTAATTCTTATTATCTTATTAGATATTAAACAATTTCAGGCTATATTAGTGTGTGATTGTAAGATCCGTAGTAATTAAACAGATGTTACCTATATCTAATAAAAAATAACAATGAGATGTTTCTTTCTGTCTCATGATCCAGTAGGGTATTTTTACTCTTTCAGTTTCCTTTTCCAATAATACTTCTCTGAGCTGCCCACAAGTTTTTCTTTAGGGCATCATTTTTTTCTCTTTTATGTAGCAGCTAAAGTAAATATAGTCAAATGTAAAATTCACTTTGACTTGCAGCTCTGCTCTTACTAAACCGACGTCACATTGATTCCTGATATCAGTTCAACGTGATGATCTAAATGTTCTCAACAGAAGAATCTGAGCATTGGATACTTAGGATTTTACTCACTAGTAACTCCAGGGTTTTAGACTTGTAAGAATTAGTTTCTATCTCTCCGAAAATCTCCATTCAGTTTGAATCCACAGACTTGTTTTGATAGACCAGCTGCTTATTAATCAGATAACCATTTGAAAGTTAATCATTTGGTTGTCCATATCTAAATTATCTATCATTTTAAAACACTCTTAATCATGTCACCATAACTGAAACCTCTATTTCTCAGGGGAAATGAGAAAGTCCTGTTTACCTTGGTTGCCATTTTCTGAGTTCTAAAGCAGTCTTATTTCAAAAAAAAAAAATGAGTCATTTTTCTTCATTGTATGAATTTCGTTGCAACCTACCTATAACACTGAACAATTCCTGTGCCCACTTCACCTTTTCCTAGTTTCCTTATAGCCTCTCCAAAGAACATCCAACAGTTTCAAAGGAACAGAATATACATTTCTGTTTGACTGTAGTCTTTTTTCCATTCTCACCCTCAAAGCATTTGCAAGTTCGAGGACATTCTTCCTTTTTCTTTTAAGATTTTTTTATTTGTTTTTGAGAGAGTGTGTGCATGAGCGGGGTGGGGGGTGGGCAGAGAAAGAGAGAGGGAGGAAGCAGTTTCCCCGTGAGTGGAAAGGAGGACACCAGGCTCAATCTCAGGATCCTGAGATCATGACCTGAGCCTAAACCAAGAGTTGGATGCTTAACCGACTGAACAACTCGGGTGCCCCTAGACGACGTTCTCCCTTGTGCTGCACTTTGAAAACATGATTTTATGGCAAGCTAATATTTTGACATCTGATCTATGGCTGGCAATAGTGATACCTATCTTGTAGGCCCGTGTCTAAGGACACAATCTTCTTCCATTTCTATAAAGTCAATAATCTCATTAAGTGCTTTTATACATTTACACATTTAATGCATTTTGAAAAGTGATCAATGTTTTCATTATGAAAGTCTCGATATTACACATAAGCAGACTTTACCCCCCCTTTTTTTAAGTAGTCTTATGTACAAGGCGTGTAGAACATTTAACAGGTAAGACCTTCTCATGTTCTTTGATAAGTTTACAGACCGAGTAGAATTTTTCAAAATTTACTTTTGTACAGTATATCTGCTGACTATGCAGATAGATGAGCAAAGTCTAGTTCTATTTGAACAAGATATGAACAGTCTTTTATATTTTCCATTAATTTTTTGCTTCTTGCCATAATTCAGTTTATCACTTACCCTATAGAAAGTATGATCATTGGTAAGATCTGACAAAATCTGATTGCTGGTTACCAGAGAGGGGTGGGTGGATGGGTGAAATGGCTGAAGGATCAAAAGTCACAAACCTCCAGTTATAAATGTCATGGGGATGTAATGTACAGCATGGTGACTATAATTAATAATACAGTACAATAATAAAATACTATAATTAATATTAATATTATTAATATATATTATAATATATAATTAATAATTCAAATACTGCATATTTGAAAGTTGCTGAGGAAATCTGAAGAGTCCTCATCACAAGAATAAAAATTTTTATAATTATGTCTAGTATGGTAACTAGACATATTGTGGTGATCCTTTCTCAGTCAATGATTCAATGGCCACTATTTTCAGTTAAGCATTAGTGCCTTTGGGGGAGATGAAAAACAATTGATTGATTTAGAAGTGCTTGCCTGCTTCATCACTAACTTGTGAGCGCTTTCATATGTGCTTTCACCTTCCCTTCTCCACAATGTGCCACCCCAAATTCTTTTTTGCATCTCACACCAATATTACACCAACAGTATTCTGTTTTGGTTTGGTTGTGTGTTCAGTATTTAATAAAGTGCTTCCAGCAGTATGAAAGACCAAACCATGAGCTGTGTCTCATACTGAGAGACTCTGAATCGGCATTTCATCTTCAACTGCTTAATGGGGTTCATTCTCGTTTTTAGGAAGCTGTTCCATTTTCCTACATGCTGCGTGAATAGGAAGCTGTGCGACACGGAAGGCCCCAACAGGAAATTGCAGTGAGCCCTGGATTCACTCAGTACAGCACAATGGAAATAAATAAAAGCCACCTCCCTTCTGTTGGTCCATTTCTCCTTTTGGATGAGCAACTGGGAATCATCTTTAGGGCATTATGTATTCACTGAGGGGCTGTGACCTTAATCCATAAAGCCCTATAGAGTTTATGCTTTGATTTTCTTAAAGCCTGCCTCCCCCTATACAGTGGCCCAGACAATCAAAATTACCCCCACAGTGTGCTTGCTAACAGTTCACCATTTCAGTGGACCTAAGACTGAGCCATCTGGTAAATAGGACTTGGCACAGAGATTCCCCTCAAGGTGATCTGACCTCACCACACAGTTTGCCTGGAAATCTCCCATCTTGCCAAAGCTGAGCCAGTTTTTAGAATTCTCCTTGGATTATTAGTGAATAGAGTAAGTAACAAAAATAAAATTGTTGATCCACTGCAATGAAGTGTCCATGAAGAAGTTACGCATGTTTCTAAATAATGGTATTTAGAGGTTTCTTGCTATTAAAAGGAGATGAATAAAGTACAAATTCACTTGGAGGTATAAGAGAACAAACAAAGATTTTTGGAGAACCTACCATATGTTAGGAAATAAATGTTTTCTCATTTGACCCTCACAACTCTATGGTGTAGATATCATTATTCCTATTCTACAGATGAAGAAACTGGCTTCGTGGTGGGAAGTAACCTTTCCAAAGCCTCATGGATAGGAAGGGGCAGACTTGGGATTCAAATTCAAGAGCACAGGCTCCAGATTCAAGGTCTTTATACCCTATTACCCAAATAATAATTTCTTTCTGAGCTTCCTACTTCTCATCCTGCCTTAGTTCATTTCCTCTGTGTCCTCTTTACTTTTCATATATTGTCCATCAGCTTGCCATGTTTTTCATCATTTCTCCCTGTGATAATCTCTTTAAGTTCTTCTTTTAATTATTGTGTGTTTAGTTCCCTTTCTCATCTCCAACAGCATAAGTCACTGTCCTCTTTCCTTGAGCCATGTATTAGTGTCCTAAGTGGTCTCATATTTATTCTCTTTCNCCCTCATAAGTCTGTGCTCCACACGTGATCGTGTAAAGGAAATCATTTCCCTCCTCTCTAAAGGAATCATTAAACTATACCATTCAGTTGCTCAAAATCCTGCGATGGGTTCACATCACAGCTTAGAGTCAAATTCCCTCTTTTTTTTTTTTTTAAGATTTTATTTATTCATTTGACAGAGAGAGAGACAGCCAGAGAGAGAGGGAACACAAGCAGGGGGAGTGGGAGAGGAAGAAGCAGGCTCCCAGTGGAGGAACCCAATGCGGGGCTCCATCCCAGAACGCTGGGATCACGCCCTGAGCCGAAGGCAGACGCTTAACCAGGCGCCCCTCAAATTCCCTCTTTTGATGGCTGAGAGGTTGTCTTGTGACTTGGCCTTCACTCTCCTCTCTCACTGTGTCTCCTGTCGCTGCTCCCCAGGCTCATCTCATTCCAGCCACACTGATCTTCTGCAGGACCTTGTATACCAAGTTCATTCCTGATGCACTTGCTGTTGCTTTGCCTTCCCTCTGGTCTTTTCTTGGTTCACTTTCTGACTTCACTTAGGTCTCTGATCAAACATTCCCTGAGGAGAGAGGTCTTCCTTGATTCTATTTCTAAAATAACTGCCAGCTAGTCCCACTGTAATGCCTTACCCTAGAATTATGTTAGTTACTACCTAGATTTATGTTAGTTTTGAACATGAATTCATTCTCTTTTTTGTCTTTTCCCTGCCTTTAAAATATAGGCTCCATGGTGACAGGGATCTTTCTGTCTTGTCTGTCACTGCCTTCCAGAGCCTACAGTGCCTGGTGTAGCAGACACACAGGAAATATTTGTTGAGTGAATAAAGATATACTTCTACAAATGTCTCAGTAACATTCAAGGTGATCTTAGCAAATTGATTTTCTGGTCTCTGAATTATTTATTCACTGCTCTTATTTGTTGGATTTTTTAGTTAAACCCTTATTCTAACAATTGATCACATACTGCCTTATGATGTAGTTTGTATTACTTAAATAACTTTTATACCATATTGCTATAGTTTGTGGGTTTCAGTTTTTATCTTGTGGATAAGCACCCTGGTAGCTTAAGCACGATCTATATTACTCTTAGTATTTCTCACAACAACACAGTCCATTAATACCGCATTGCAGGAAATCATGGATGCTTTGTCATTTGATGATTGAATTAATGAGATATTATTAAATACCTACTATGTACTAGACAATATTCTCAGTGCTTTGTCAATATTATTTCTTTTATCCTTGGACAACAATCTGGAGTGGGAATTCTTACTCTCATTTTACAGACAAGAGAACTATGGTTCAGAAAGTAGAGGTGACTTGTTTTATTAAGGTCGTACACCTAAGAAGAGGAAAGAAGTGTGTCTTAAACATAGGTATGGACTTTTAAAAAAATGCTCTTTCTTTCCACTATAGACTATAGTAAATCTCTGTTAATATATAGATTCATTCATAAAGTACAATGACTCTCAAATCATACTGAGCTGACTTATTTACTATGGGGGAAGAGGAATGTGCTGAGTGGAGTGTGTTGTTTTTGATTATTATCTTTATGCCATGTGCTTACAGGATTATGGAAAGAAGGACTGAAAAAGGTAACTGGATCTACTCAAGAGAAAGGCATTTAAAAATGCAAAACGAACAGGTGCAAAGGTCAAGTACAATTGTGATTTTAATTCTCATTATTTGGGTTCCATATTACTTGAGACCCAAGACACTTGATGTTGCTTTCCCTTTTCCTTCCCATGACCATTATCCTTAATCAGGCCCGAAGCCCAGAAAAAGAGAAGCTCTAATTAGAATTGGGAAACTCAATATGGAGCCTAAGGGAAAGAGAATCAATGGCTAGCTAGCCACATTCCAGTTCCCCACAGTTGTCTGAACCTGGCTATAGACCTGACATCTTTGCAAGCATGACATCGTACAAGGTGCCTGGCAGAACCAAAGACACAGAACCCCTGCCTAAGGAGCAGGTAAGACAGGGAGCAGCATACAGTAGATATTCGGGGACTTGGTGGAGCTTGACTTTTCATGAGATCACTACCTTTGCTGAACTTTCTTATTAAAGCCGAATTGTCTTAATGCTATTATAAATCACTGGCTCTCCAAAGTTTAATATGCTTAAGAACGAGCAAGGCATCCTTTGGGGAAAAGCAGATTCTAGGGTCCTCGCTGCCAGAAATTCCACCTTGGGTGGAGCTTGGGAACCCGAGTTTTAAAACAAGTACCTCTGCATGATTCTGATAACACATTATCCATGGAGACATATCAGTCCAACACACCTTTCCCCCTCAGCTATTTTACCCCTGGAATCGTGTTTTCATTTCCGAATAATGTATTCTTTCTCACACAAGCATGGAAGATCATTGAATATGTTGTCGTGTTAATACTGGAAACTCAACTCCAAGATGATCATCAGCCAAGAGATTTCTCTTGTAATGATTTATTCAAGTCTTTTTTTTTTCTTCTATGGCTTTTAATGCACAGTCAGTCTTTTAAATTAAACATCAGCCAAGCGTTAGCTCGCAATCTATATTACTAAGTACTAAAAGCTGGCCCAGCATTCTGGCAAGAAGGAACGAGCTGTGAACAGTGAGGCCTGACAACCAAAATGGTGTGAAGTACTCAGATCCCCCTGGGGGGACTCTTGGCACTAATGCCGATCCTTATTTCTCAGAAGGTTCCTCTAGTGTGACACTGTGGGGAAACCGTTAGCAGACACGCTCTGAGAGGATTTTGATTGCTACAATACACACATGCTATATCTTCTGGGGATTTTCGTACTGCTTTCGCTACACTAAATTCTCTAAATAATTGCAGAGAAACTATATTACACTATAGAAAATGATATATGTTACAGACCTCGCTCTGTTTAGCCCATAAGGTATGAATTGAAGCAGACATGTATGCTATTATTATGATAGATGATGAAAAGCGCCACACAAAGGGTATGAACAAAGCTCTCAGACATTAGGAAGAACAGAGAGGATGACATTCGAGCTAGACCGGAGACTAGAAGCAGCCTTTCACCAGACAGAGAATAGAACAAAGGCCTTGTCTTTAGAGAAGAACTGCCTTAGGATAAAACAAAATAAAGGCAACTAACATTTATGGAGAACTTATTTGCTAGACACTGTTATAATCAGTTGTTATGTTTTATTTAATTCTCAAAAAATTTAATATGATGGACGTTGTTATTATTCCCAGTGCAGAGGTGAGGAGACGCAGCTGTGGGCCGATGTGTGGCGTATCCTTGGGTAGCAGGAACGTGTGAGGCGGTGGCAAATGGTGTGGCGTGACTGAGCCAGCAGCGAAGGCGTCAAAGGTAGGCTGGGCCGGGGGTGGGGGGGGTGGGGGGGGAAGGATCTTCATTAGATGCTGAGGAAGTGCTCTACGTGAGGGTTTTGTTCTTGTTTTTTCAGTTAGTGTTTCCTATTGCACAAGTAACGTCCACACACACTTCTAAGATCTGCAAACAGCATACAACGAAAAGCGATTTGGCACCACAGTTTCTCCGTTCTGCAGCCCCTCTCCCGGGAAACAGCCGTGATCACTAACTTCTCGTGCATCTTTGTAGGAATACTCTATGTATAACTATCTTCTTTCTTCTTCCTTTGTTGAACACACAGGAGCATACGATGCGAACTCGTGTCTTGAGATCGTCCCCTATCAGCACATTTGGCACACTCAGATCTGTCTCATTCTTTTCCTCAGCTCCATGTTTTCCAATTCTGTGGTTGAACCCTGGTTTATTTAACCAATCCACTAATGATAGACGTTCAATGTGTTGCCAGTCAGTACACAGTGCTGATTTGAAGATTCTCATCTTAGAAAACGTGCAAGTATTACTTACAGGAGATAACCGTTGGGGCGGCATTTCTGTGCCCCTGGGAAGGAATGTCAGCAGGGGAAGGCCACGGACAAGCAAGTGGGCCTTTGCGAGCCACCAGTCTGGCGGCTGTGTTGCAGGATCCTGCGGACGGAGGGGCCCTCGGAAGTGAGGAGACTGGGAATCTCTTGGAACCCTGGAGAGAGCGGCTGAAAGCTCAGCCAGCTGACCCCTGGAGCAGTTTACAGATGGAATCCCTGAGAGCCTTCGCACACCCTCTCTGACCGCGCTCCCTTTCTCCCCAGGCTTTCTGTTTCCCCCCAAGTTCTTTTGAGCAGGTAGCTCACACCTGTGAGCAGAAGGTGTCTGTGCCGACTTTGTCTTTGGGGGTAAAGCTCTATGTGGTTAGTATTCTGAAATCAGTAACGACAAAGGATTGAAGGAGCCCGTGAGCAGTGGGGAGAAGTGGGGAGAAAACCCTTTGCAAAAGTGTTCCAAAGTGACCGTCCGGGTTACCTTGGTGCTCGCGTGTGCTCTCGGTCCTACCTGTGGATGGTGGATGGCGCTGTCTATCTGCGTGTCTTTTATTGCCCTCTTTTCTTTTTCTTTTTTTATACCAATAAAAGCACACTTACTTACTATCCTTTGCATTTGAGGGTAACTACCATCCCCTCATTAAGCCCCGTGACTTCTTTCATTCCTCGTCTAGTCATAATCTTAATTACCCCTGCTTAAAAAAGCTTAACCTACTTAAAGGAGAAACAACAAACTAATCCTAGTTTGACAACACATGTACATTGCATCTGGCGTGAGGAGCAGCAGGCTTTCCCTGCATCTATCTCCACGGCCTCCGAGCGGAAAATGCAGGGAAGTGAAGGCTCGGGGTCGCTGTCCCCTTTTCTCCCTTTCTGGGCCTTGGAGTCCCTTTTTGGTCTGCGCTCACTCGCTCCAAGCCTGAGCTCCAGACAGCTCCGCGGCCACGTGCCCCAGGGCCGGCAGCCTTATGTAACCCAGAAATGAAGCAGAACTGCTCCTGGTGTGGCTGCAAGTCAATTAGAATTTGAGAAACATAAAACTGAAAGCCAAAGAGGATTGGCTGCCAGTCACACAGTGTGCCCTTCTGCCAGGGCACGCCTGCTCCCGATGATATGTACGCCAGTGTTTATTCTGTTCTGGAAAAAAATAATGTCCCAAGTGGGGCAGCTCACACCACTTGGGCTCAGAGGGAGACCCAGCGCCTCACAGGTCTGTGCGGCGCTCAGCAGGCAGGTTTGGACGACAGAGCTGCAAGCCGGGAGTTCTGTTCATTGTGAGGGGTGGCGGCCGGGGAGGGGGTAGTGACTTCAGCAGCCTGGCAGTTTTCGAGCAAATGGTGCTCGCAGTATGCTCTGGGCCTCCTAAGGTTTCCATTTTAATTACTATTGTTCTGTTTTCCTGGGGGAAGAAGAAAGAACAAGGAAAATTATGACTGGGGCCTTTCAGGTGCTGAGGCGTGTTTGTTTTTCTGATTTTATTCAACATATTTCTTTTTCTTCCTGGGGACACTGAAATTCGGAGCAGGTGAAGGAGCAGGGAAATGGAAGAGGTAAGAAGGGGAGAAGAGAGAAGATAAGGTAGGTTCTTGATTCACTTCCTGCTTACGTGCCTGGAAATTTTCCTAAGATGGAGCTCCCCAAACGGGGGATTTCAGGCGTGCCAAGATAGTGATCCTTTCAGCTCACAGGTGGCAGGACAGGGTCAAAGGGGGGCTTCAGCTGCCTTTTCCATGTAGCCCAAGTCACTTCCAAATATAATCCTTTTCTATATAGACCCAGATGTGAAATTTTTTAAAAAGATTTTATTTATTTGTCAGAGAGAGAGAAAGAGCAAGAAGCAGGGGGAGCAGCAGGCTCCCCGCCGAGCAAGGAGCCCAATGCGATGCGGGACTCAATTCCAGGACCCTGGGATCATGACCTGAGCCAAAGGCAGCCGCCCAACCAACCCAGTCACCCGGTGTCCCTCAAATGTGAAATTTTTGAAGGCAGTAAGAAATACTGTCATGTACCGTCTTCCACCCAAATTCTTGGATAGAAACACAATTGTATGTTTGGCCTCATCAAACCTCTAGTTCAGTAGTTTGCATGGCTACGGTTCTGTGTGTGTGTACACACACACACATATGTGTATATGCATTCACACATGTATATATGTATATATCTATATCTTTATATTTATAGAGAGAATTAGAGTTAATCAAGCATAGCAGCTAATAATAGTATATGCTTTGGAGTCTAGCAGATTTGGTTTGAAACTCAGCTTCACAACTTTCTCACTGTGTGACCTTGAACAGGTTACTAAACCCCTCTGAACCTTAGTTTCTTGGGGGGTAACTATCTACCTTTCACAGTCACGACCTCGAGGAAGTCAATTAAACTCTTCGCTCTTCATTGTCTCCATTTGTAAAATGAGATAATAATAGTTTCTACTTCATAATTTTGCTGTAAGGATTTATATGGTAACTGGTATATTCATCTATCGGTTAATACATATAAATCACTTGGAACATTGCCTGGTACCTGGTAAACTATGAGACTGTGAGTTCTCGTTATCGTTCATCACCATCATCGTGTAAAGTGTTCAGCACGGGGGCTTGTGACTCTCATCATCACCATCATCATGATTATGGGGAGAGAAATCGTGTCTGTTCTCTCTACAGAAGACCAAAATGTGTGGAGCTCTGACCACGGGAGAGCAGCTGCTGAGAATGTAGGAGGTAAGAGCCTTGCTTGGGTGAGTCTAAAGAGCCAAGTACAAGTCAGTCGTCCTCACAGTCTAGAGAATGAGCTCCAACGTGGGATTCTTACCTAGTCAAAAGTTTCTCCTCTTTGCTCCTTTCTTCTGGTCTCCATTCTACCCCTGTCTTTGTTAAAGCACTTATCCATTAATGCTGCCAAAAAAGGGGGGGGGGTATTTGTGTACTTTGGAGCCCTTGCATGCCTGTTGCCAAATCAGAGTCTGCTGCCAAGGAGGCCTTGCTTGGGGGCTCGCTGGCTTCGCCTTAGCCCTCCCACTCAACTGTTCTCCACATTGGGGCTGAAGGGAGCAGGGTTCACGGGAGGGCACGGGAGCAGTCAGCAAAAGCTGAGGGGGGCGAAAGGGTTATTAGAAACAGAAGAATTACGGACAAATTGAGCTTTCCGATGGGAAATTAAAGAAGCAATCAAGGCTGAGTACAGGTGGGCACCCATGGGCCCAGGAGTCGTGAGGCAGAAATATCGTGCAGGAGTGTGGCACAGGCACCTGGACCCTCTGTGGACTTCACACTGCTACCTGTCACCCCTCACAGGGCTCGGTCTACACCATCTCTAGGAATCACAGCAGAGAGCCAGCCCGAGGTGAGA